>NW_010335788.1:0-8558 GCF_000700745.2 Antrostomus carolinensis
ATTATTATTATTATTATTATTATTATTATACGCTGTGTCTTCTAGTCAGTTATATTTATTAAATGTCAGTTACTAGCAGATTTCTTTGATTTAAAGGTAAAATAATTGTTAATTCTTTATGGCAGTACTGCAAAGCAGCAGAACCCAAAATTTACCAGAAAGATCCCAGTCAGTGCAATTCACAAAAGCTTGTGGTGGGTTAGCTTAACCCAGCTTTTTGGAAAATGAAGTGTATCATACATTATTATTCTTTTACAGATCATGAAAGGACAGATGTCTTAAAACCACCTTTATTCCCTCCACACAAGGCATTGGGGCAGGCAGCTGTTCAGCATCCTCTGCCCAGCACTCCCTTCTTCCACCTGCTGAAACCTCCTCACCTTCTTCCTTATTGCTTTACATCTCCTGATCCTCTTCTCTTTCATCAGTCATTTCTAACAAAGTGAAACAGTGGAGTTTAATGTACTTTACTCTAGGGTAACAAGTATATATTTTCTAGTTTTGCTTGTATTTACTTATAAGAAGTTACATTTCAATGCAGCCCTACAATATTTTAATTAAGATGACACACTGGGGGCATTTCCATTGAGATGAAGGATATGTCACAATTTTAAGACTGTTTCTCATGTGGTTCTTCAGTGACATATATTTTTTTTCCTGTTTAAAAACAAAACAAAACAAAATAACAACAACAAAAAAAAACCCCACAACAAAGGGAATTGGCCTGGGGAAAATGCCACTGAGATACTGTTAAGAAGTCTGACTTAAAGCCAAGCAGCATATGCAGAGCGAATGCTCAGTCCACCCATTGTGCCTGCAGCCACAGGGGGCTGAGAATAATACCCTATGAGATTTTAACAAAAGTGTGGTAAAAATATTCTGGTATAGCTGCCTCTGTTTCTGAAATCAGAAACCTTAGTTTTTAATTCAGCTTTTACTATGTAACTTTAACATAGGTTTTTATTTCTATTTTAACACTGCATTATTGTGCATTTAAAGAAGAGCTGTGAAAAGAGTGCAGCCTACCCTTTAGCATACAGCAACACTAGCAACTTTAACTCGGATACCACTCTTATTCCAATGCAGGTGATGAGCTGCTGATCAGGAGTCTGCACCTGCAGAGGTTATGGCCATAGTGCATTTACTATCTAGTTCTTTCTCCAGAAAGCAGCTTATGAAGAGCTATTTCAGTCTAGTCTAATTTTAAGCAATTTTTGGACCATGTTAATTTGGACTTGGAAAAGAGCACTTTCAGGCATAGGCCAGAATTAGGAAGGTGAACAGAAGAATCACCTTTGTTCAGTTTTAACTCCCCTGTGCCCAGATCAGCATGATTTACCAGCGAATCTGATCCATCACTGACAGTTTTTCTTTTCCTTTCAGTTAAAATAAGGATAATAATTTAGGGCCATCTAATAGCTTGAAAGTGAAAAGCAAAGAGGGGGACAGCGTGCTGTGCTGGCCTGCCTCCCATGAAACACACCTTTTAAGGGGGAGAGACCTGGTGTAATCCCTGCCTCCTCACATCATCAAGGTGGCCGAATCAGAAGGTGGTTCCCAAAATCACAAGCATAGCCCTGGTCTTTGCTAGTGGCAGTGCAGCAGTGTGCTGCCACTGGCTTATGGCTTGGAACAAATCTGCCATTCAGCCTTAAGGAAAGGAAAGTTTGTTAGCTAGAATATTAGCTGCAACCTTCAAAACAAAACTTTATTATATTGTCGCAGGATGCCTGTAGATTTATGAGGCCTTGGGAATACAATAAATTAATCACAGTAGTACTTGTTTGTTTGTGTAAAGATTTGCAACACAAGTAATAAAGTGTTGATGTTATTTTTTTTTACTTGGAAATCCATTAGATCTTGTTCTGGGGCTTGTTTCCTTCTTTAAAATGAGCTAATCTGGAAGACATCTAGGAAACCAGGAGTTGATTGAATGTGATTAGGATTTCAGGAGTCACAGTCACAAGTCTTATCAAAAATCATTCAGATCCTAAGTTTGATCTTCATTGTATTTGCTCTTTAGCTGCGACAGTCTTCCATAAATTTTACACTACATGATCCAACGTATGGCATTATAAAGAACTAGATAAGAAAAAAAAAAAAAAAAGAAAAAGAAAAAAGAAGATTATTAAAGGTAATAGGCACTGACTTTCCAGTAAAATAAATGGAAATAACAAATGGCTTTATCTCTTGAAGTAATGAATAATTGAATAGAAGCTTTCCGTTTAAGAAGACTCAGATGTTTTTTATTAGGACTGCTAAAAAGCTTAACAAACTGTTTCAGAATTTGCCAAATTACATCCATCTGCATAAAATAATAAAATATAAATGATCATTTCCAGTAGTTCTAAAGAGATATTAATTCAAAACTTGATATATTAAACATTCTTCGCAATCTGATTCAGTTCTTATCCTCCATCTCACTGTACATTAGAAAACAATGTTTTACACTTATTGCATGCTGAAGCTTCAAATGTCCTTACATGGAATAGAGATGCCAACCTGAACTCCTGGGGACTTCCATGCTGTCTGCATGCTACATTGCCTCTTGAAAGAGTCTGTTTTCTCAATTGATGACATTGCACAGCTTTTATTTTTGGCAAGGCTTTTTGAGTAGAACGACATGATGTGAAATAGAATAACCTGATGAAATACAATAAGTTAATAATAGTGTTGTAGACAGAGCACCTTTCATCATGACAGATCCCAAGGAGTTTTACAGACTGTACATATAAAAATCATTCTTCACCCACCACTGAAATGCAGTTACTGCTGGAGAAGAATAGGTAACCATACCATGCCAGGAATAACAGCTTTTTTGAGTAAGGGAAGTTAAGAAAAATGTCTTCATATGAAACAATAATGAGAATATTTAGGGAGGCCAGATCTAATTACTAACATTTGCTTTGGTCGATGTGTTTAAAGGATTTTTTGTAAATACATGAATCAGTATTAGGGATATGGATATCCATAAGTATTTCATTTGCTACAAGTTCTTATTAATTCATTTTGCCTTTTCTCAGAAAGAGCACCTAAAGCAGCAGAAAAGAAAAAAAAATAATCTAAGGATTGTTTATCAAATTTTACTCAGAGAAGAAAATGCCATTTAGTCACCAAAAGCTGTCTTCAAAATGCTCACATTTTCTGCCAAAGCACTGGACATTTCTAACTCTTAGTGTCGTGAAACAAAAAGGCATTTTGAGTATGTCCAGGTAAAATCCTGTCACATCAGAATCTGAGCCAGGGTGTCATTCACTGCAATACATTGCTGCCAGTGGCAAGACTGATGTTGTGTTTGCTCTCAGTGGCTCATGATACATATGCATATGTTGGTACTGGGAATGTCAGAGCCAGTGGAACTGAGAGCTATAAGCATTTACAATATAGATTTATCACTCATGGTTTCAAAAATACAGTTATGTTGCCATAGGTTATCCAAGCCATGGTAATTAACTGTGTATGTTCTCTGAGCCTTTACTAGTTGCAAAGTCGTTGAAAAGAACTTAAACTTTTTCTTTTGCAGATTAAGTCTATTTGCTGTCGGCTAACAGCATTGCCCATCAGTGGGTTCATTTGATGTGCTGCACACTTTACAGCCTGATCATGTGCAAAGAATATTGAAAAATAAAAACAATTGTATAAGGATAGTTAGGGAGAGATAGAGGGATCATAGCATCCTCTGTTTATTTGTACTTATTGCAGCATGTAAATCAGCATCAGTGGTTTGTATGATACTGTATATGGAGCAAATCTAGCCAGATTTAAGAGAGGAATTTGTTCATTGCTTCTTAAAAACTTGGAAAGTTATTTTATATTGTCTGGGAAGTGAATAAGCACGTGGTCAGTGCATTCATTACCTGAAGGGTTATAAATGAAGAGTAACAATTAATGGCAGTAGGTTAAGCTTGTGATGAATTATCCATATAGTGTCATAGGGATTAGTGTCATTGCATGTCAATATTGATTCAAGTAAACATGAAGGAGGCCAGGAATAATAAAAAAGTCACACTGAGAGGTAAGAAATATGGGTTGGAAGTATTAAACTGCAATTCAGCCTGAGAAAAAATGCAACCTAATATAACTAGAGAATCTAGAATTTCTGGAAGTTAACCAAAACTGAAAGGTAGTAACAATGGACAGCAGTTTAGATAAGTGTAATGTGATCTAGTGCCTAACTAAAAAGTATGTTTTGGGGCTAGGCACTGGTAGGAGAACAACAGAAGGCAGGAAAGGGCAGCAGGGGATGAGTAACAACTAAAGCTGAAAAACTAACCCTATCTACAGCTCTGACAGGAGAGCTGCCTGTGCTGTGTAGGAGCCATGTAGTGCTCTTAAGTTTGGTATGATCTGAAAAGTGAAAAGTATCACTCCTGTGGATTTTTTGCCACTACTATAAGGAAATTCTCCCATCCACTCCCTCCTTGAGGCCTCACTTGAATTTCTATCTCACTGATATCACAGAGGTTACCTTCGTGTTATGATTGTAAGCCTATTCCCCTTATCTCAGATTTCACTCTACAGATCCTTCCAATGTTCCATTCTGGGAAAAAGCCTTATAGACTGTAAAAAAGGAAATAAATCTTTTTCATAGAATTTTTGCCAACTCTACAGAATTCCCCAGCTTTAAAAACCTCCCAGCAAAGACAATATTCGGGGGAAACATGCAGTAATTAAGGTTTTAGTCTATGATCAGGAAGGCTTCGATTCATACTCTACTCAAGCCCAGATCACCTATTTGATCCCAGCGTTGTTCTGGTTCTCATTCCTCATCCTTAACATGGATTTAATAGTCCCTCTCTACATCACAGAGGTCTTGTGAGAATAAATATGCTACAGATGGTAAAGTACTTAGACATTAGAGTCCTGAGGGCCAGAGGAAATCAAAACTTATATCCATATATCTGTATTTGGAATCATTTGAAATTGAATGGACAAAGCTTTCAGAGAACATGCTAGAGACAATTGCCTAACTTAGAGCACATATTTTATTCAATTAATTTAATTTCCATTATGCTTATGAATTGTCCGTGAGTGGTTTAGGAACACAAGCATTCCCACCCCTCCAGCAGGAGAGTTTAATAGAAGGCAGGCATTGTGGCATTGCAGCAAGGAGAGCAGTGCAGTGCACAGCCTCCCCCAGCACCAGCCTCCCAGCTCTCCCCTGCCTGCACAAGACTGATTTCCACAGTTAGTGGGTTTTGCACATATATGTTGTTCAGTTGATTGCATTTAAAGTTCAATCCCAAATGTCATTTCCTTCAATGTTTTCCCTTTTTATTTTATTTTTAGATGTCTCCAGGTATGCCCTGAGGCTTACTAGATAGTTTAAGACCCCAGTGGGAAGCATGGGATGTTTTTCTCAGAAGACAAACCAAAATGAGCCCATTACCATCAAGCTGTTGCAAACATGGATGAAATTTAATGAATATGTAATCCTATGAATGAGAAGCATCTCAGCGTAAGACAGCCCACCTAATGTATTTTAACAGTGTTGCTTGGTCTGTGGTAGTGCTTATCCGTATGTTAGCTAGTACATTTATGAACTTGACCTGTTTGCTGAGACTAGACAGGATCTGTGTTTGAGTGGTTTGGGGCTTGGTGCAAATATTTACAAATATTTACAAACAGGGCCTTGCTTTTTACCAGTAAATACCATGTCTACATTTCTAATCTGGAGCTTCTTTTTTCAATAATAGACTTTCTATCTTTTCAACACCCTGGTTTGACCAAAAGGCATTTTTTTCTTGATTAAATCTATTTTCTTTAAACCAGCTTTTCATCAGGACAAAACTCATTCATGCTCAAGATCTCTTTCTTGTTACACAAAACTGCTAGTTGACCTTATCAACACACTTATTGTTATTAACTAATTCTTACAACAAGCTTTGAGATCATTATCCTCTTACTGAGCATCTAGGATGAGGAAGCAAGGGCAGACAGAATATGTGATACTCCTCCAGGCCACAAAGAAATCATTAGCAGAAGACAGATTAAAATCCTGGTTCTTTGTCCAGTATTTAGATGATGCCTTTTCCTTGCTAATTTATCCTGTTGTTCAGTGTGTTAATGCAATACAGTGTTTCTTACAGCACTTGAGTTTTAGTCCAGTGTTTCAGAGGAACCTAAAAATTACAGTAATAATGGCTGAACCCTCTTGGGTTTTTTGTGCGGAGAAGAACTGAAAGAGAGATAAAGCACAGCCTGGGAGCAGGGCAT
Source organism: Antrostomus carolinensis (assembly GCF_000700745.2). Taxonomy (NCBI): domain Eukaryota; kingdom Metazoa; phylum Chordata; class Aves; order Caprimulgiformes; family Caprimulgidae; genus Antrostomus; species Antrostomus carolinensis. The sequence goes on from NW_010335788.1 coordinate 6,217, forward strand.
GGTTTTGATCCTCTGCAAGGTGAAGTTGTACAAACAGATCACTAGGCAGCAGCTAAGTTTTTCCAGCTTACTGGAAAAGAAACCATCGCAGTTGTTTCAGATCGACAGTGAATCTGTCTTGTTTTACAGCAATAATCCTGAATTGCTTCCCTCTAATTTGAATGCTATTTTTCCTTGGAGAAATGGTGACTTCTGCTGAGAGATATCTGCAAAAGTCTACAATGTGGTATATAATCTTTTTTTTTAATGAAAAAGAAAAGAAAACTTTTAGGTTTTTATGAAAAAGAAAATAAAACTTTTAGGTCTTGGCTACTTTTTCCTATTAAACATATCTTGGCACTTGCCTAGATTATGGAGTAATCGCTTACACAACATCATCCTTTAAATAGGTCAGCCAAAACTCTATATCCAAATACACTCTAAGCATTGCTCGGATCTCACTTAGAGTTTTACAGTTGAGTTCTGTCTCTCTAATGGTCTGAATCAAAACTGTGGATACATCCAAATACCCTGAAGCAAGGGTATTGCAAATGCAGACCCAGCCTGTCTGACAAAAGTCTTTCCTTTTCAACTAAGGCTTCTTCTTTTTTCTTCTCCTTTTTTCCTTTCCTTCAATTAAAGCAAAAGCATGTTGTTCTTTCATTAATTCTAGAAGGTATTATTTTCCTGGATGGGTGATATTCATATGTGAAAAATGATAAAGTCATTAATTTGCCATGTATCTTGCATGAAACTGATGGAGAACAGTAAAAACTTGGAAATTCAGCACATATGTTTTGTAAAGAAAACCTATTGTCCTCTCTGGGAGGCTTTATTTCCCCAGCTTTTTAGGCAATGCTTCTTTGGCCCATAAATCAATACGGAGAAGGTCCTGATTCTCAAGCCTATGTTGTTAGCTAGAGTTACAGAAGTGATATATGTATAGTAGGATGGGCACCAAAGATCTGCAAGAGACCTCTCAGGACATTACAGTAGTTGTGACCATTTGAGGTAGTCACATTATACACAATGCTTATTGTTTTATTATGGCTGATATTTGGCTTTCTATCTTAAAAGCAGAGTCAGAACTCTAATTAATCCCGAACCATCACAGTGATAAATTTTCCAGAGGATATGTGAACTGGGACTAATTTTTCCATTGTTTTGTAAAGTTTTGCCTTTACTTGATTTCTTTTTTAACTCTGTGTTATTGCCACAGACAGGTATAGGATAAGATCTCAGTATTTGTTATGTCTTGCCCTCCAGGATATAATTTTTCATAACTATCTTTAATTGAATGGAATTAACTTTCTTTTATAAATCTACAAAGTATAAGGTGTGCTCAGATGCCTAAGTACCTGCATTAACATTTGTGTTAAGCCAGGTCTAGTTTTGTGACTAAGCCATCTGGAACAGCATACCAGAGCTTGAGTTTGCCATACTGGAACCTGTCTTCTGACCACAGGTATTTATATTCTGGCATTTCCTTTCATAAAAAAATTAACTTCATATTTACAAATTATTCTGTACATAATGACAAAAGGGATTTACAGAGACTTTTTTATTCTATTGTTGCCATTTTAATCGTCTGTTAAGCACTTAAATTTTCTCTTTTTTTTCACTGCTATCTCCCTCTAACCTTCCTGCTGTAGCAGCTTTGATGACCCATTCATCTCACAAATACAATTTTTCACATTGCCTCAGATCTCAGCTGATCTTTTTCTCCACTGTGCCTCGATCCATCCTCACCATTGCGTCTCCCAGGCTGACAAACATGCACTAGAGTGACAGCTTTACTTCTGTGAAGAGTAGTGCCTGGAAATAAAAAATGTATTATCCTAAGCTGGTCGTATGCTTTCTGTAAGTACCAGCCATCTCAGTACTTCATCTTGCCCTTCATCTTGTCTTTCACCACTTCTGTTTTCCCCTTTTTTCCCATCTCATCCCAACTCAGACAGTGAGGGCTTCATGCCAGAGGCAGCTTTCTGCCTCTTCTTTAGCACACCTGTGGGTGTTGATAAATAAATTCTGTTCAGACAGATAGGAAGGCACAGTGCTGCCCAAAGGACTGAACAGGCTGCAAATTTTAACTGTCTTTCTGTCTGTGGCATGCTGGCAGAGTGCTGCTCTTCGCCATGGCTCAGCACCCACTTCCATGTCTGGAGCAGAGAAGTGCCTCAGGCAAGGCTTGACCTTTCCATCCCATTTCATGGGTGTCATAGCCAGTGGTAGCAGTTCTGTACTGGGGCAATTCCTGAAAGTACCTCCACGCTCCTGTGCACCAAGTGTAGAATCACAGAATCATAGAATCACAGAATGGTTTGGGTTGGAAGGGACCTTAAAGATCATCTAGTTCCAACCCC
>NW_010335789.1:0-3727 GCF_000700745.2 Antrostomus carolinensis
AAACCATTCTATGATTCTATGATTCCATAATCACAGCCTGCCTGGGAACTGTGCAACTTCCCAGCTGTAGTAGAGAATGAAAGGTAAGAGAGGGAGTGTTGAGTGTCTCAGTCCCTGCCACTCCCTGGGCAGGTATGTTTGTGCATCTGTGTGTGCATCTAAGTGTTCATATCACTATGTGCATAGCTTTGCTGACCAGGACTGTCTCACTTTGGAAACTACAGCCCTAAATTGAATAACTGTGTGTGAGTCAAACAGGAGCACAACTCAGGAGACAGGTGTCAGACAGAGAGAAAGGAGGCAATAAAACTTTGGGAAGGGGGCACTTAAGATGCAAAGGCAGAGCTATAGATATATGAGCCATTTCTTCTTCATGCCTAATCTCCCCTGGAACAAACCTTCCCAAGCCATCTCCTTGGGGGCCAGCAGTGTTTTTCAGGTAGCTTTCCTGCAGAGGTTATTTGTAGACATGGCTTCTATCCTTTGAGTCCTTTACCTCATCCAAGGTAGCTCTGCTAGCTCAGACTTTCAGCTGTGTTAAAATCATTCATCACCTTTTTTGGTTCAGGTCTTCCAGTATGTGTTTCAGTCTTATCCCCTCTTTCTCTCAGGGGGCTCCCAAGCCAGGTACACAGAGGCCTGCAGTTTTCAGCTTGTACCACATGCACAGATCAAATGCACATGTGGATTTCAAAGGTCTTATCTGATGTTCATCTGCCTTCTGTTAGCATCTTCTTCTGGTGACACTGGGGGAATCTGATAGCCACTTCCTTCTCCCTCACGGTAACATTGCTGCCTGAGAACCACACACCTGGTTTCCATTTTGATTAGGTGTGGGATTGCAACACATTCAGAATACCCATTGCCCCTCAGCATCCAAGAGTAGTGCTGCCCAAATCAATAGATTTGAAAGTTGCTTTTCTGCTGCCCCACAATGGAGACAGTGGAAGATAAAGCATTGTTCTCCTGAGCAGATGTGATTTGTACTCAACAAGCCTTGCTACTTTACCTTGATTGGAAGCAACATCATGTCTGTCCAATGCTTGCCATATGCATAACTGTAAGTGAAAAATAGTGCTGCATCTGGTTCCTGATTACAGAGGACACTGAATTTGCTGCAAATGGATCAAGGGGAATCTTTCCATTGGTCTCAATGGAGGTGGGAACAGATATATATATATATGGTTAAAAGAGAGAGATTAGAAACACATTTTGACTTGATCCACTGTGGATGCTGACTCTATGCTGAAGCAAATTGGCCATTCTGCTTGCTGCTCAAGCACCTGGACTATGTTAGGTTGTCACAGTCAAAATGCTACTATCCCATTACTACATGCAGGTAGTGTGAACTGCAATTTGTGAAAAAAATTACTCCTCTTTGGGAAGCAAGACTCTATGGCATAGGTATAATATATGATTAATTTTTCAGAAAACTCATCAGAACATGTTTTATTTTTATCTGTGTTTGCAAATATGTTAGTTTGCTTCCTATCGTGTATGCATCCACATTATAACAATGCCTAATTGCATAACGGTCAGCATCAGTGAGAGGGAATGAGGTTTAGAAAGTTTCAGGAGTGAAGGTAATTAAATTATTGTTGAATAAGAAAGACTTCAATCTTGTAATCAGAGAAGAAATCTCCATGGAAAGCAGAGAGTATCTGACTCATAAAAAAGAGCATAGGATCAGAGGCTTGAAAATACTGATTTTAGCTACCTGGAGGGTTGACTGAAATCACCACGCTGACTTATGACCACAGAGCCCAAGATAAATAGTGTACATATTGTACTCCTAAACCTGTTAGGTCCTTTGGAAAAATCTCTCCCCCAGAACCTGACTTGCAGATTCATTTAGGAAAATCTGGGGCAATTCTATACTTCAGAGCAGCTGAGACAGGATAAGAAGAAAGGTTAGATATGCCACTCTAACAATTACACTTTAATTGCTTACACGTTACAGTGAAAATTCAGTTTTGCTCCATGATCACCAGGATGAGGTCAAACTGCAGAACAGAACAGAGGCATTTTCCAGTGATGCAGATGTGCTCCTAATCAAAGTAGGATATAATTTCTTGTGTTTCTAATGTCTGTATTTAGTTTTTTACAGGAAAAACTTCCCAGAAACCAACAGCTGGGACCCTGGAAATGCACAAATGCAGTCACTTGTGTAGGTTTAGAAGAATTTATGTTACTGCTATGTATCTGACAACACAAATAAATCCACAGTATATATCTGTGTTTATGTGTGCACTTTGCAAGATCAGAACATGGAGTATAAGCTGCTCCTCATTCTTTCTGCCTCTTGCAATTCTTTGGTTTGCCAAATGAAAGCCTTCCTTTGAGTACAAGACTGGTAAAATTAATTCATCAGGATGCTTCAGTAATTTAGATTAGATATAGCTATTTATTTTCCATAGCCTCTGTTTACCACATGTGAAAAGCTCTTTTTTCCTTCCCCTCTCCTTTTTTAAAAAACAAACAAACAAAAAACCCCCAAACATTTTTTTACATTATTTCATTATTAATTTCATTATTTTTATTTTGAAAGCTCTAGTCCAGTCAGTGTAGGCTTGGGCTTGTTTTTCTACAAGAACATAATACAAGTGCTACAGTGGATAAGGAGTGTTTCACTGCAGGATGAGGAGTCAGCTTTGTCTTACGGGGCACAGCATGATGAAGATGCAGATAACTGCCAAAAGAAATACTGTTTGTCCTCTCCAAGGGAACAGGGAACTCATCAACTGCTCATGAAGCTCAGAAATAATTATCATTCTGCATTGCAAGGTTTGTGCTTGCCAGGGTTCATAATTTCATTGCCTTATTGATTACAAGCACTTTGGCAGACTGCAGGTTGAAGCCGGCTGAAATTCAGAGGCTGAACTCTAAATTGCTGATTCATTTCAAGTTCAGGTCTCAGTAGACAAACTACGCGAGCTCTCTGCATCTGCTCTGTTTGCAAATCTCTAGGAGGCCACTAAAAGTAGATATTTAGAAAAAGAGCTTCTGAGAGTCAGTTTTGTTTCTAGCATGTTTCGTTCATTTCTTTGTGCACATGTCAGCCCCTGCTGTTATGAACTTCAGGTTGTCCTTGGCATTTTGTAGTAAACTAAAAAGTGCTCTTGAATATGAAGGAGTGTGTTACCAGCAAAGCAAAGTGGCAGGTAACAGATCTCAACATGGCAGATCAATAAGGAACTTAGAATCATAGAATCATAGTGGTTGGAAAAGACCTTTAAGATCATCGAGTCCAACCATAAACTTAACACTGTGTCCTGGGTTTGGTTAGGATAGATTTAATTGTTCACAGGGAACTGGGAGGGAGGAGGCCAGGGCAGCTAACCTGGCTGAGCCAGGGCAGGTATTCCATACCATGTGATTGTATTTCATACCACATGATATTATGCTCAGTATTTAAACAAGGAGGTTCTGGGAAGAGGGGGCTGCTGGGTACAATAGTTCACGAGCTGGTCGGGTGGTGAGCTGTTTGGTTCCATGTATCACTTGTTACGCTGTGTATTCTTTCACTAACACTGTTGCTGTTGTTGTTGTTTGGTGTTGTTTCTCCCTTCCTATTCCAACCCCTGAGCCCCGTTTGTTTATATTTTCTCCTCCCCGTACCACCGGAGGGTGGGGGGTGGGGCAGGCAGGGACCCTTCCTGGTTAAACCACATCAGCTTTTGGCACCCAACGTGGGGAAAAAGGGTTGAGATAACAGCAGACCTGACCA
>NW_010335790.1:0-242 GCF_000700745.2 Antrostomus carolinensis
TTTTACTTCTCCTCTGGAGCTTGAAATAAAACGTTCCCGTTGAAAAGGCCGAGGAGAGCAGAGGCAATTAAGGCGATTAAGAATCCAGAAGGGATGGAGAAGGAGCCTCTTTCAAATCAAGAAATTACAGTTTTATGTTGGTTGTCCTCACACAGGCGATCAAAGGAGTCGGTGCCAGGACCTTGAGTTGGCTCCAGCCCTTTGCTCATCTCCACTGGGGGAGATGAATAATTAGAGAGGAG
>NW_010335790.1:305-2501 GCF_000700745.2 Antrostomus carolinensis
ATGCAAATCACACAAGTGGGTGGCCCAGGGGAGGGTTTGCAGGGGTGAGATGGGGACATCAGCCTTGTTCAGGGGTGTCCCAGCCTCATGGCTGGTTATTGGGGTGATGGTTGGAAGGTGGGTGCTGGTGTTGGGGACAACATGGGTGGACAAAGCTCCTCTCTGGCCCTTGGCTTTGCACGGATGTAACGTGGAGAAACTTCTTGCTGGTGTTTTGGGACGAGGAGGATGTGGCGCTGGGGTGGGGACCATGTGGTTTCTGCTGCACTGTATGGCCATGTCTGTCTTCTGTTGCAGGTGGCAGCCTCTCCAAGCAGGATTGGGCCATCCAGTGGCCCACGACGGAGCCGGGGAAGGAGAACAGCCCTGGGTGCCAGCCAGAGCCGGGGCAGTGGGGCAGGACACACCTCACCCAGAGCCCCAGGGTCCAACCCAAGTGTGGGCAGCATCACTGCCACGCCAGCTCACCCCACGGACCCATGTACACCCATGTGGACCGTCTGACCGTAGAGGGTCACCACCCGGGGTTGTGTCCACCCGTGGAATCCGGCCACCGCTCCCGCCCACCCTCCCCACGACAGCGACACGTCGCTCACACCCCTCCCCGTACCCCCAACATCGTGACCACAATGACGCCGCCGGGCACGCCGCCGGTACGACGGAGGAATAAATTGAAGCCCCCTGGGACACCTCCACCCTCCTCACGGCCCCTCATCCCCGGCTTCACCACCCTCCACCGCAGCAAGTCCCACGAGTTCCAGCTGGGACATCGCGTGGATGAGGCACACACCCCCAAGTAAGTGGGTGCCCCCGGGGTGCTGGTGGGATGATAAGCCCCATCCCAGCTTCTCTGGAGAAGTGCTTTCATCCCTAAATGTCAAGACCAAAAAATATGTCTCTTTTTTTTTGAGCTTTGAGGTAGAAGATCCCTTTGCAACTGGGATGATGTTTGGTTCGTTCCCCTGGGACATCATTTTGGGAGCTTGGGGTGGATGAGGAACATCAAGAGGCTCCAGGGCTGCTGCTTGGCAAAGCCCCATGTGCTGGAGTGGGTGCGTTGGACAGTGGGATTTTGCAGGTTCAACGTAGGGATGGACAACCCGGCTGTGAGTGCATGTGAGAGCGAGATGGGAAGATCTCTCAGCTGAAAGGTGGATGTTTTATACAGCATGTATATATTCTGGAGACCTCCCCAGTATCTTTTCCATCCCTGATGGTGTTTGCAGTAGGTCCTTTGGTCCCTGGCCATGAATCACAGAATCACTAAGGTTAGAAAAGACTCTAAGATCGTCCAGTCCAACCATCAACTCACCACCACACCCACTAAACCATGTCCCTGAGTGCTGTATCTACGTATCTCTTGAAGACCTCCAGGGATGGTGACTCCACCACTTCCCTGGGCAGCCTGTTCCAATGTCTGACCACTCTTTTGGTCACGACTCCTTCCTGCTGCTCTTGCTCTGCAGCTCTGATGCCGGCAGAGGCTGCTGCTGTGCAGGGAAAGGGCTCTCCAGCACCAACACGCTCCTTCTCCATCTCCTTCCAGCCCTTTTGGTGGCTGGGCTCAGAAAGCCCTTCTGCTGCCTCGGTGCAGGGTGGCGGAGTGGACCGGTGGCCACCTTGGGCAATCACCTCATCTCCTGAGGTTGGAGCACAGCTGGTCCCAGCTAGCCTCCCAGAACAGGAGCCTCAGGACAAACACCCCTGTTTGTCCCCAAATTTGGGGTTCTTAGGGAGAAAAAACCATGGCAGAAGCCTGGATAGGTCCCCTGAGGCATGTGGTGGGAGCAGGGACATTCCAGGGTACCTCGGCACGGTGGTGCAGATCCTCCTGCCTGGCCCTGGAGTCTGTGATGCTCGAGCAGCTCCATCTGGGGCACATGAAGGGTTAAAATCCACTGAATGCAGCTGCCAGATCCTGATCTCCCCTTGTTTGGGCTGGAAAAAGGCGTTTGGGGTGGCAGATGTATCGGTGACCACAGCATGGCAGTGTCACTTCTTTCCCTGTCGAGTCCCCAAGGCAGTGGTGGCCACGGGGCTGTGGTCGTTGCATGAAATGAGGTTGGTTGTCCTTCTCCCCTGGGCTGGGAGCTTTTGATCTGTGAGGACTTTTAGCTTTTGGAAATTAATTTATTTCAGCTGGACAGTGTCTTCGCTAAGGTCACCTCCCCTTCATGCTGAGGCACCGGGAAGCCA
>NW_010335791.1:0-221 GCF_000700745.2 Antrostomus carolinensis
CCCCCCTCGGTGCCGGTAACAACCCCGGGGCACCCCCGCTGCTTATTCATGTGCCAGGGTGCCACAGCCAGGTCACACCAAGCTGGGACAGAGGGGCCCTGGCAAAACCCACCCTCCCCAGTGGCTCCTGGCCCAGCTCCCATCTCACTCCAAAAAGCAGAACCGGGAGAGTTGGGAGGCAGGGTGTGGGGGGGAGCGTGGAGCCGGGGAGCCTGGGCTGG
>NW_010335791.1:377-1309 GCF_000700745.2 Antrostomus carolinensis
GTAAACCCACCCACCAGCACCAGCACCAGCACCAGCACCAGCACCAACCAGGGATGCAGCCCCAGCCCCGCTGCTGCTCTGCACCCATTCTTGCCCAAAAGCTGCCAGGGTGCCCACAACACGGTTATTGCCCCTCGACAGGCTGTGCAAATGCTGGTGGCCAGGTTTCCACTAGCTTGGTGGTCTTCAAGTGATGTACCACCCTCCTGCCATCCCTCTATCCCTCCCTCACTCCTGGGCAGGGTCCCCATCAGGAGTCCATGCCTCTGTCCTGCTCCTGAGCCAGGACCAGGCCACCTCCCCAGGGAAAAAGGAGTTCCTGGGACGTGCAGAGCAGGGACAGCCCCCGCAGCGTGGGCTGTTAGAGAAGTTCCCTCTGAAGACTTTAAATCGGGGCCAGAGTGACTTGTGGCTCTGCTGGGAGGGGAAGTTTGGTGAAGACACTATGGAAAAGGTCAATCTGGGTCCTCTCGCTGTGCCTCAGTTAGAGGAAATGGTTCTGACAGCCGGGACACCCTGCCCAGTGGGGACAGTACTGGGGTGACATTGCTGGGAATCCTGCTCACTCACCTTGGACCACTCAACGCTGATGACATGAACTTCATGGCTGGTGCCCACGGATCCACTGCTGACACAGCCCCGTGGCACCGTGCTGGTGGCGTAGGACAGGGTGATGGGTGGCTCTGCTGTCACCGGCTGCAAGTTACAGCCCTCGGCTCTCCCAGGGTCTGGGTAGAAAACAAGCGACTGTCAGTCACCACCACGCAGATATGGGGACAGGGAACATGGGGTGACACAACACGAGGGGACACACAACGCGGGAGGGGGCTGCATTGCAACGCCAGCCCCACCACGGCGTCACCGCTGGCACCGTGCCCGCGGGACCATCTGCTACGTGTTTGCTCAGGGCTCGTCTGCCTGCGCTGGCCCCC
>NW_010335792.1:0-216 GCF_000700745.2 Antrostomus carolinensis
GCTCGTTAGCGGGTAACGAAACCCAGCAGTTCCTCGCTGCCAAACCCCACGGCGGCTTCTGCTCCGTCACCACCAGCTCCTGGTGTCGTGTCCGTGTCTCGGTGACTCGTCTGCGGTTCTTGTTGGAGCTGCTGCCGTTTCTGGAAGAAAATTCAGGAGTTGGAACCAGGGGAACTGAGGGCCCCGTTCAGTCTGTACCCAAAACGGGGGGCTGTC
>NW_010335792.1:434-1956 GCF_000700745.2 Antrostomus carolinensis
CATCCCAGGTCAAGAGGAAACTCTCCACCTGCATTTGCTGTTCCCCCAACACCCCCGCTGAGGTGGGAAACCAGGAACAGAGCTGCTGCTTCGCTCTCAGGGAAGAGCTGCCCCACTTGGCACCCGATTCAAGGTCCTCATCCCTGAAACCTCTCGGCTCAAGAAGGTTTCAGCCCCACCAGGAACCAGCACCAACACTGGGCAGCTGTGTTATTCCACATCTACAGGATGAAGGATGGAGAGCAGCCTGGCCGAGAAGGATTTGGGGGTCCTGGGGGATGAAAAGCTGGACAAGTGCCGGCAACGTGTGCTCACAGCCCAGACCAACCACATCCTGGGCTGCACCCAGAGCAGCGTGGGCAGCAGGTGGAGGGAGGGGATTCTGCCCCTCTGCTCCGCTCTCCTCAGACCCCACCTGCAGTGCTGCCTCCAGTGCTGGGGCCCCTGGAGCTACTGGAGCCAGTGCAGAGGAGGCCACGAGGATGATGCGAGGGCTGGAGCAGCTCTGCTGTGAGGACAGGCTGAGAGAGTTGGGGCTGTTCAGCCTGGAGAAGAGAAGGTTCCAGGGGGACCTTAGTGCTGCCTGTCAGCACTGGGAAGTGGCTTAAAAGTTGGGGACAGACCTTTGAGCAGGGCCTGTTGTGACATGACAAGGGGAAATGGTTTTAAACTAAAAGTGGGGAGATTTAGACTGAATGTAAAGAAGAAATATTTTATGCTGAGGGTGGTGAGCCCCTGGCCCAGGTTGCCCAGGCAGGTGGTAGAAGCCCCATCCCTGGAGACATTCGAGGTCAGGACGAGGCTCTGAGTGACCTGATCTGTTTGAAGATGTCCCTGTCACTGCCAGGGGCTGGACTAGATGAGCCTGAAAGGTCCCTTCAACCCAAACCAGTCTGGGATTCTACAATTCTACAGGCACAAGCGCGTTACCCAGAGGCAGAGCTTTAGCTTTGCTGCTGCAGACACAAGGAGCCCTTCAATGCTGATGTGTGGGCTCCAGACAAACTTCAAGGAGGATTTTTTCCCCTCTGCAGGGCTGCCAAGGCCACGGGTGCTCTCTTGCACGAGCTGCAGCTTGTAAAATCCAAAGTTTAAGTTCATTAAAAATGAGAAAGCAGCTCGTTTTGTTCCATCTGCTCCGCTGTAGGGCACACACAGGGGCAAGAAACAAACACCTACCTGGGCATTGCTGAGCGAGGCTGGTCTGAATGACAGGGGTGATGCTTGGCCATCTGCTTTCTAGTGAAGGGTGTAGCTCCAGCTTTTTCTCTGAAGGGGCCCAAGCTCAAACTCGTTAGTCCGCAGTTCCTTAAAGAGAATTCTGTATGAATTGACTGTATCCACAAACCATTCACCAGGTGATCACAACACATCTTTTACACTTAAAATCCCGACTCCTTTGCATCGTTCCTCCCCGAAAATGTGGAGGAGAGCAGGTCTGTGGAGATCTTTAAAGCCAGGTCTGGGTTAAAAAGGGGTGTGGGATTAAACTGTTGTGATAGTTTCACTGGGCCAGCCCTTG
>NW_010335793.1:0-1283 GCF_000700745.2 Antrostomus carolinensis
AGAGGAGAGGCACCATCACAGCTGCCACCTACACCAGAGGAGCCACTCCACCACCGTGCCCGTCTGTCCCACACGAGGCAGATCTGCCCTCAGGACAGTGGCACTCACAGTGGTTTTGAAAACCAAGGTGCCAGGCCCGGAGCCCCCACGAGGTCCCTGGCTCAATGTGCCCAGAGCCAGCAGAAACGGGGACTGTGACCGAGTAACACACCCAAAAATGGAGCAACAGACGGGCTGTGAGGAGCAAACCCAGAAGGACGGACACGTGTAAACAGCCCATGTCTCAGAGGCTGGATTTTGCCCCCAAATCCCTCTGTTACCTCCATAATGGGCTGCTGGGCCCTAAGAAGCCACCACTGCACCCCAGCCTCACACCTGGGCAGTCACACTTACAGGTTTGCCAGCTCGTTCAGAGCATCCTGGTACTTCAGATATTCTGTTTTCCCAAAGACCTGGATGCAAACAGGAGAAAAAACCCCATGGGAACCCCAGCGTGAGGTGAGTCCTGCTGGCAGCCCGGAGCGCGGGGACAGCCCCCGGCGCAGCGCTGACGCTCACCCCGGTGCCGTAGCGGGCGCTCTCGTACCCATCCAGCAAGGTGTCGACCAAGGCTTTGCGGATGCCTTTGAAGGAGGTGCTGGAGTTCCGCAGTTCCAGCAGGTAGGCACAGAAATTCTTCCCTGTTAAAGACTTTGGGTACCGGCCCTCTGCGTGAAACGGGATTTCTGGAGAATAATAAAACAAAAAGCACAATGTCCTGGGCTGAAGTGAGGGTTAAACGCTCGTGTTCACCCAAAGACAACGGATCTGAAAGATCCACCGCCTCGGTTTGCTCGTTGCTCCCAACACAGGAACAGACTCTCAGGCCACAGCCCGGGTCAGATACTATTCCCAGGACTGTGATTCCCAAACAAGGACCTTGAGCTCTACGATGACGCTGCCAGCAACATGCCGCACCCTCGTTCCCTGCACACACGGTCACCATCCAGCCTTCCCCACCCGCTCCTGCCCCGAGCTCCCTTACCGGAGGTTCTGATGGCATCCAGAGCCTTCATCCTGTACAGGTAGTTATAGCAGCCTGGAAAGAGAAAACCCAAACTGACCCAGGTTCTGCACAACCCGGCAGCGGGAGGGAGGGAAGGAGGGAGGTGGGGAAAGCAGAGGGGAGCGGAGTGCAGGGACACCACGTCCTGTCAGCTCCCCAAACACAACAGGACAGCTGATGAGAGAGGCCAGTGATGCAGCTTGGGCCCAGGGGAACAACCCGCTGTGGTGGGACAACA
>NW_010335794.1:0-982 GCF_000700745.2 Antrostomus carolinensis
GTAGGGGACACAGGAGGACATAGGGACACACATGGTGACACGGGGACACATATGGGGACACACATGGGGACACAGGGACATGCGGGGGGACAAGTGGGGGGACACGTATGAGGACATGGAGACACAGGAGGACATAGGGATACACATGGTGACACGGGGACACGTGTGGGGACATACGTGGGGACACACATGGGGATACATGGGACACATGGACACACGGGGGGACACGCATGGGGACATGAGCATGTGGGGTACTCAGGGACACAGGGATAGATGTAGGGACACGTGGGGACACACAGGGACATGCGTGGGGACACAGGGACACATGTGGGGACACAGGGGTGTGGATACTTAGGGACACATGTGGGGACACACAGAGGGACACACATGGGGACACGAGGAACATGGGGACACATGTGGGGACACACGGGGACACGCATGGGGACACAGAGACACATGCGGGGGGACAGGGATGTGGGGTACTTGGGGACACAGGGACATATATGGGGACACATGTGGGGACATGAGGACACGGGGATGTGGGGACACAGGGATGTGGGGTACTGGGGGCCATGGGGTGCACGGGGACATGGGACACTCGGTGACACTTGCACAAGGACACAGAGCTCGTGGTGACACTCTCATGGGGACATGAGGCACATTGGGACATGGAGCACACGGTGACACTTGCATGGGGACACGGGGCACATGGTGACATGGGGAACATGGTGACACTTGCACGAGGACATGGGGCACATGGTGACATGGGACACCCGGTGACACTTGCATGGGGACATGGGGCACATGGTGACATGGAGCACACGGTGACACTTGCATGGGGACACGGGGCACAGGGGGACACATGGTGACATGGGACACATGGTGACACTTGCACGAGGACACAGGGCACATGGTGACACTTGCACGAGAGTGACACTTGCACGAGGACACGGGGCACACGGTGACACTTGCATGGGGACAC
>NW_010335795.1:0-1369 GCF_000700745.2 Antrostomus carolinensis
ACTGACCAACCAGAAAATGGTTTTTGTTCCACCACAGCTGAACATTGCTTTATTTTCTGAAATGTAAGTAGTTAAAGAAAGAAAAAAAAAAGGAGGGGTTGGGAGGAAGGTGAAACACATCCATGCTAAGTGCCTGAGTATACAACCCTCAAACTTGTAACATCTGATTCAAGATTAAGTTTTATTTTATGAGGAACTGCATTTTGCACTCATGGGTTTGGTAGCATAGAGAAACCCCGGACAGCTGGACAGCAGGAGCTCACTTTCAACAGAGTTTCATTTATTTTGTGTTATCTTCAGTGTTTGATGTCTCTATACTCAGTTATTTATCAGTCCAGATTTAACATCCATCTGCCTGTAATAACTAGATAATATGTACAGTCTGCAGGAGAGAGGATTATTTTTTAAACCACCACTCACTCACCTGAAATATTTTTGGATGAGAAGAATACGTAACAAGGTAATGAAATAGCAGTGCTGCTTTCTAATGAGCGCAGCAGATGTGATACACAAAGATGTTTTCCAGCCCTCTCTTAGGTCCTTGTGATCCACTTTCTGCAGCTACAATTGTTGTCAGAGGAGAACTCAACAGCTCTACAGGCTGATAGGGAAGGAGAGGGAGGACAAGGGAACACTTTTTCTTCCACACATCGCCGTTTCCCTTGGAATTGTGAACAAGTCTCTCTGAAACAGTAGCCCCACCATAGTTCCAGACGGAGCTGAGGACATGTTGCTTATTAGGATGTGTTTCTTCATGGCAACACCAAAAATTGAGATCACAGAGGCTGAGAAATTTGCTTCAAAAGGCTCTACTGCTTCTCTGTGCCACGTAAAGCAAGATTTCTCCTCTCACACATCTTTAATATCCAGTGTAGCTGCTCTGCTGAGGAGGTATTTTTACCAGAGCTCAGGTTCCAAACCTAGAATTAACATCAGAACAATTAAATTGAGTTTTCAGTTAACTTCTACAGTATCTCATGAAACACTTGGTAATATCTTGTTTGCAAAACCCAACATGAGGCAGCGGAGAAAAAGCTTTTAAGTCTTTTTTCATCTCCAAGAGCTGCATGCTGACAGTGCAAATCTGCAGAAGCATAGACAAGTCAAACCTAATGCTGTCAAAGTCCTTAGGGTAACTTGGCTTTTTTGTCTTAATTTGGGGCAGGGGGACACAAAGAGACATGACTCACAAGAAAAGAAATCCTAGGAGAGGAAACTGCCCATCAGTTTTAACATCCCATCCTTCCATACCCCTGCTGCTTTTCAGAGCACAAACCACTCAATACACACCCAGCTCTGTTCAGTATTGAACCTTCTTGGATCCCACAGAACTATTGCAACCCAAATCATAGAATCATAGAATCATAGA
>NW_010335796.1:0-467 GCF_000700745.2 Antrostomus carolinensis
GCTACGTGGGACTGGTGTTACTGGGAGCTGTGGGACTGTGGGTGCTGGAGGGGGGACCCCCCCCCACCCCAAACTCTTCCCAGTGGGATTTGGCGACGTCGCTGCTCTTCATCGTCACCATCCTCACCACTGTGGGTAAGTGGGAGCACTGGGAGCACTGGGAGCACTGGGAGCACTGGGAATACTGGGATTCCCGGGAGATGGGGGGCACTGGGAGCACTGGGAACACGGGGATCCCTGGGAGAGGGGGGGCACTGGGAATACTGGGAATACTGAGATCCCCAGGAGGTGGGGGATACTGGGAACACTGGGAATACTGGGATTCCCGGGAGATGGGGGCACTGGGAGCACTGGGAACACTGGGAATAAGGGGATTGGGGGCACGGGGAGCACGGGGAGCCCTGGGAGAGGGGGGGCACTGGGAATACTGGGAATACTGAGATCCCCAGGAGGTGGGGGATACTGGG
>NW_010335797.1:0-4842 GCF_000700745.2 Antrostomus carolinensis
AAAAAAAAATCAGTTCTATAGCTCAAGAAACAAAACAATCCCAAAACTACAGTATTGCA
Source organism: Antrostomus carolinensis (assembly GCF_000700745.2). Lineage (NCBI taxonomy): Eukaryota > Metazoa > Chordata > Aves > Caprimulgiformes > Caprimulgidae > Antrostomus > Antrostomus carolinensis. The sequence continues at coordinate 60 of NW_010335797.1, forward strand.
CAGGATGAACCCAGGAGAGACTCAGGTCATCATGAATGGTTTGGGTATCTGCAGGACACTGGCCAAGTGAAAATGTCCAAGGATTCTAACCAATGCACAAAATTATTGCAAATCTGACATGGAGAAAAATTTTCTGGCCTTCTAATTGATGAGTGGTTTAAACCTAAACACAAGAGCAAGAAGAAATTAAGAGGGAAGCAACAGTGCACCTGGCCTCATGTCCCATGTCAGACTGCCGCCAATCTCTGACGAATCTGAGAAAAATAGGGGAAAAAAAAATCACCAAAAATCAGCAGCCAAGTTATTCATCAAAGGTGGGAAAAAAAAATCTTCCTGGCCTCTCTAGGCATCCAGTAGAAACCCTGAAGCATGGAATTAATTAAATACAAAGAAACATAATTAATTTAATTAAATGCAGTCCTTTTAAAAAGAGTTGCTCTGATTAATGCCTGCTCCTGCAAAAGCTTATGAATATATTTAGCCCCATTCCCAAAGACAACATTTGCAGGATCTTGATTAGAGCAGTTAAAAACTCACTAATATGAGTGCAAGTGAATGTCTTGCACTTATGGTGTGAAAGTAGACACAAGAAATGCCATTTTAGACAACACACTCAGAAAAGAGATGAAAACATCCTTCAGTTTAATATCTTCTTGGACCAGGAGGCACCATTCAGATCACCTAGGCTGACTCTCTGCATAATGCCAACCACAAAACCTCACCGTGCATTTCTCACATTAGGTCCATCAGACTCTGATCCAGCCAGATCCTGACACTCATTTCCATAGCATAAGGTTTGGTGGGTTTGGTTTTTTGGGGTTTTTTTGATACATTGATTTCACCCTCTGATAGCACTTGACAGCAGCTGAGCTCAAATTTATTAAGTCAAACCATTTCCCAATTAAGTGGTAGACCTTATCATATCATTGGTCTTAATCAGTTCCCACACAACAAAACGCATTAAATAAAACATCCCATCTGAAAACTTTGGAAATTAGTCTCAGTCACCTCCAACAGAGTTTGGGAAACTAAGGCTCAGAGACTGACAGTCTGTTACCAGCGGGTGGTCACGTATTCCAGGATTTAGTAGATCTGTTGTATTTCCTAACCTTCAAGATCTGGTGATCTTTTTTTTTTTTTTTTTTTTTTTTTTAACCTCCCTCCCAGATGTCTTAGAGGGATGTTTTCCTAAAAAAGCTGGAAGTCCTACTTGGAGACATTTTTTAGGTTTTGTGACAGTGATCAGTTTGTGACTTGTCACGTATGTTTTAGACTTTAGTATTACTAGGTTATCTCAACACAGCTGATGTGCATCATCTGCAGCTATCAGAAGTTACAGTCCTCTGCATCATCAGTTACAGGGCCAGGAAAATGCTCTCCATATCAGATTTGCACATGAATTTGGGTGTTGTTATTTTAACTGTTGCAAACAGTGAATATTACTGGAGCAGAATTCACATTTCCCCAATTCACCACTCTTAACACAGTGAATACTTTCATTTCTTATGAGTGGGATTAATAAAGATTTTAAGGATGAGCATTGCAATCCTATGGAAACACTGATAGTTTTCCAGTGAGTTTCATTCTCTGTGAGAGATACCAAATATGAAGAGACTTATTTTTAATTCGAGCTCATCTTTTTGGTGTTAATTCATCTTTTTTTTTTTCTTAGTCAAAAGGAAAGCAAATGTTAATATCCCCTACCTCCAGATAGGAAGCAGATGCAAGAGATCTTAGCTGTTCTTCCCAAGGCCTGTTATGAGTTTTGGCTCAAATGTCAACATGAGTCAACATTTTACTTTTAGTGACAGGTTGGTTTAGTTTCCTATTTAGTATTGGTTGAAACACTGCAAGTCCTGCTTAGAGACAAAACACTGACTCCTTAACAGAAAATTGTTCTAAAAGGCTTATTGAAATTTTCCAAAGTATTTTGTGTGTTTTCTCCCTATTTCCTTGAAATTGCAGTGAGAAGGAATTTTATCATCAAAGTGAGCAGAACTGGCAAGGCATGAATGAACACAAACCAAAGAGACTCCCGATCGCATCTGTCTTTGATGAGATCCATACACTGCACCTATGTCTGCAGGGAGATCCCAGCTGTCATGCTAATGTTTCATCTGCAAATTTCAATTCCCCTTCAGACCTTGAAGAAGTGACTAGAACTTGCCTGGATTTCATACAGTTCATTGGGTCACTCTTATGAAATCCTTCAATCTTTTTTGCTAAGGGTCATTTTTTACTTCCTAGCCAGCCATGTAAGCAGTTGGGTTGTAGGAAGGCAAGACCAGACTTTTGCAAGTTGAGCTGGGTAGATACGACTCCTTTCATAAAAGAAACAACAACTTTTTTTCATTAAAGAAAAAAATCTCAAAGGTGCAGCTTTGCAAATAATGCAGGCAAATGGGAAACTTGCCCAAGAAACAGCAAGGTGCAGGTTCAAATCCTGGCTGTGAACTAGGCAGAGCATGGATTTCAATATGGCTTTCACACTCAAGAAGTAGCTGTGAGCACTGGACAGACATAAGTTGTCCTTACCTAATTGTCATCAGAATGGACACACAATTGCAAAACACTTCCATTTTTTAAAAGACAGAATTTGCTGGTGGAAATGATATTTGTTGAAAACTGATCAACTAAAATCTTGGTTGATCAATTAAATTCTTGACATAACCTCTGCTTGGCAGTGGGGAAAGGAGTGACTCCCTTACTCAGTCTACACTGTGCCTATCCCACCTGAATTAAGGTGATACCAACTCCAGGTTGACCACGTCACATACCAGCAATAGGCTCCAGCAACACCCAATTGGACCATTAAAACCTTGTTTAGATCTTCACATTTACATGACACTGTGTAGTTAAAAATGAGGCACAGAAAAATGTAGACTATCGTCAAGTGGACTTCAGCTTATATCTGATATAAGCTGAAGCAAATCCCACTGCCCACTCTTCTGAGCTAGATTTAATTATCTGTCAAGACCCTGATGTCAAAGGCAATTTTTTGCATACCTGCCTCTGATATCTTGTTTCACTTTCCACTCCCTACAAATGAATACTAAATACTGAACCCTGCTGTTCATAATTCAGGCATACTTGAGGGCTTCTTTCTCTTTCATTTCTTCCAAAAGGACCTGAGAAATGGCATTGAAGAGTTATTTGACTGACTTCCACAGTCAGCCCTTCCTGCTCACAGGTGGCAGTAAGGAAAGGGATTTTGTGGGGCTGAACCACTGAGGCCAACCTGAGCTGAGGACACTCCATTAACGTCTATGAGGAAGAAGACAACTGTGCCAAGTGCTCTTTCAGTCACTGCAGGGTGCTCCTGGAATCATTTGCCTGCTTGAAGCACTCAAAGCTTCAATGAGTCTGAGACCAGAGAGAGGCTTAAAAGAAAAGAAAAATAATTTTCCTTCTAACTGTCAAAATTTCATATAAATTATCAGATTGTAGGAAGAGGATCCTGTTATTCTACTGAATTTGATCACCTCTTATGCTTTTTCCAAAATTCCAAGCTTTAGAAACAAAATAAAAAGCAGAAAGCTGGACAAAGACATGACATGGGACAACCATTTCACAAAATATACAAGGAGCATGATGTACCATTTCACATAGATTCTGAAAAAATCATGTTGATACCCACATTTTGCCAACAGAATGGCAGGGATTTAATTTTGAACTCTAATCTCTAATCTAATGTGATCACGAGAAGCAGCAGAGTGGTGAACACATTGACTTCATTTGCCTTGGCTATGTATTCAGAGATTTGTCTACACAGGGAAGCTGCTATGAAGTAAACTCGTGTGAATTTACAGCAAACACTTTCTTTTGAGTTGCCATCTCATCCAGACATGCTTTCTACAAGTAAGCATGAAGTAGATTATTTTACTACATTTTGGGGCATTGGGAAGAGATTTTCAAATCCCCAAAGGCTATGAACATCCATATTACTTGCTCATCTGAAGTACCTAAGCGTTATGCACCTCACTGCTATTTATGCCAATGAAAACGTGTTCCAAAATCTCAGCTCTATCCCTGTCTGATTTAGTGCTTTTTGAAGACAATGGAAACACAGGATAAACGGAATAAATAACATAGTAAAGACTGTACTGGGATTAGAAACTTGACATGCTTATCCTATATGAATAAGAATCATATTTGCCATTGAACTGGCTGTGATGAAAATGCAAGAAAGCTTTTGATAATATTTGGAAGCTTTTCCCTCACTAATATATAGAAAGCAGATACTGATTCCTAAAGAATTACTGAGACAAGAGGTATGTTTCAACTGGAAAGTCCAAAGCATCTGACTGCAAACATGATACATGGGAAGAATGACTCACATACAAAAGGGGTTGATTCAAAATGGAATTATTTACTCTTGAAACTGTCTGTTTATGGGATGACTTGAGTGAAATATTGAAGCTTAGGATTAGAACACATTTACACTAAGCAGGAGTTTCAAGGACAGATGTTTGAAAGAAGAAGGAATGTATTACATAAGGGAGGGAAAGTGTTGTGTTACTGCTAGAACATGAACTTGAAGTCTAGAAAAGAAATCATGATTGTGTTTGCTAAAGCTTGGCACTGCTAAGACTGTACGTATCTGTCTATTGGGTAAAAAGATTTTTTTACTATACCTCAATTCCCCACTCTACTGAGTCAGAAATATAATAATTCTCTAGTTTTTAGGGTCATTGTGAGGATTAATCCATTGATTTCTGTAAGCACATCCTGAATTCCTCAAGTGATGTCAGCATAAGAATTGAAGGAGGCATTGTTTTAGGGA
>NW_010335797.1:4852-5250 GCF_000700745.2 Antrostomus carolinensis
GAGTAAATAGCCAGGAAAGATTTTGATTCAAAGGAGCTGGAGGCAAATAGCATGAGCATCCTTAAGCAAAATTTAGGTTACTTCACTGCTGATGATAAGGGAGTATTCAACAGTTTTACTCTTGAGAGCAATCAATATGTTAGAGGAAGACAGGAATTTTTTTATTAACCAGAAAATTCTGCTGGGTCAGTATTAGAAATGACAGTTATTTTTTTTAAGAATTTACATTTTTTTAAAAAAAGCAGGTTGCCCTCTCTAGCATAAAAAGTTTAAAATACTATAGAGATGACAGGATCAGCATTGAGATATTGCAGGACCAAAGAACCTAGCTCCCAGTCTGGGTCCTACACAACCTTGCATCCAGCTTGAATACTGTGTTTGGTTTGGGGGCGGGAGGG
>NW_010335798.1:0-25578 GCF_000700745.2 Antrostomus carolinensis
TCACAGCCTCCTTTGGGCATCCACCCACTCTCGGGTGGGGTCCTCCACAGGCTACAGGTGGACATCTGCTCCACCATGGACCTCCATGGGCTGCAGGGGGACAGCCTGCCTCATCATGGTCTTCACCACAGGATGCAGTGGGAATCTCTGCTCCAGTGCCTCGAGCACCTTCTTGCCCTCCTTCTTCACTGACCTTGATGTCTGTAGAGTTGTTTCTCTTACATCTTCTCACTCCTCTCTCCAGCTGCAAAATGCGCAGCTGTTTTGTTTGTTTTTTGTTTTTTATTTTTCTCTTCTCCTTCTTCATTGTGTTATCACAGAGATGTTACCACCATCACTTATTGGGTCAGCCTTGGCCAGCAGTGGGTCCATCTTGGAGCCAACTGACATTGTCTCTGCAGTCATAAGGTAAGCTTCTGACAGCTTCTCACAGAAGCCACGCCCTGCTACTAAACCTTGCCACGCAAACCGAATACAAAAGCCTTTATGGTAAGTGCTGGAAGTTGAAATTAGAAAACTCCAACCTTTACATAAGGTACAACTTTCTGGCTGTGAGTGCAATTTAAATACCAGACTGGCTGACCTGGGAAAGTGAAATCTGAGAAACTCATGCGGGTTTTGTATCTCTCAAGCCCAAGCTTTCTAAAAGCAAAGCTTTGATCTGGCTGAAGGAAAAATCTATGTGTGTTATGCATGAGTGTGTGTGCATTGTGTGTCGTACTAAAAGATTGCAGTAACCCTTTCTGGCCTGAGATACTGGGAATTTTTGAATGACCGGTATCTTCTGCTTTCTTTCTGGGTATTAAGGTGAGTAAAAATGGCATATGATGCTTGGTATGTTCATAACACATGAAGACAGTAGCTATAGGCTACTCTTACATCTTAGAGCTATAGGAGGTTTCCTGCATAGTCGGGAAGGAATTTTTTCCTTCTTCCCCTCAAATGTAACTGGGCAGTTGTATTGCTGTTTGCTTTCTAGGCTTTTGTATTTATTATGGTTTTCCTACAGCTCTCGAGAAGAGATAGGAGAGCAACTGGAGGGAAAAATTGCTCCAAGATTATTTTGTGTGTATAAAATCTACTTGGATGACCTAGTCACAAGATCTGGGCTTGGGAAAGACTTTGCTTCCAGTTGAGATTGGTAGGGCTCTTGCCTGTATTTCCCTTCACTTTGGGAACTGGTTTGCCAGCTGGACTTTGTAAATCTCACCTAACTAGCATCCAGTCATGCAGCTGTCTCAGGTGTGAGAACTTGGTGGTTCCTATTCCTCAGTGGTGGTACACAGTCAGATTTAACTAAATGCCATTAGGGCTCAGGTGAGTAAAGTCAGACTAATGTATGGAACATCTAGGTTAAATTTACTGGCCTGTGTTACACAGGTGACCTAATGGTCCCTGCTGGTATTCTTCTTAAGGAAGTGGCTCAAGACAGCTGAGAGGGCTGGGAGAAAAAAAGGTAGAAAATGATGAACTAGTTTTCTGGCTTATGTTACTTAAAGGCAAGTAAGAACTCAACTTTCCTTAGCCAATTTAAATGCTATAAAATGAAAGAGGCTTAAGTATTCCCCAAAACATGGTTTTGTCTGCAGACATCTCCAGCTGTTCTGTAAGTATATTCTTCCCAATATTGACTGGCTGTCATCACCTAATATTTAGTAATTTTCCTGCTTAAGTTAGAAGAATGTGAAATAAATTGGAAAAAACCCCCTTTTTATAGATTCACACCACTATTTCTGAGTAAGTGCTTATATGCAATCATGTTCTTGAGTAAAGGTTTATTTTGGAGTTGTTAGATGTACAAAGCAATTACACAGTGCTCTTTATTTTTAATTGTGTACTGTTAATATGTATTCATTTGTGTAAATCACATGTTTTTGGACTTAACCCAGTGAGGTGCATGCATCTGTGGTAGGGTTTGCTACAGTGTGTTTTATTTAAGTGTTTTGAAGTGTTTTATATTTAAATTTTATAATTTATTACTACATAAATAATATTGTTTCTCTAGTGAGACAGTTATGTCCTATTTATTTCTCTGCTTCCATCAATTTCTCTACTTTTGTGCAAGTAAAACTAAGCCACATAAAGTAACTTCTACTTTGTAATTTGATAATGCTAAGGAAGATAATTTGAGTTCTACCTGAGCAATAATAATTGTGAGAGCAAACCTGTAGCTGAGTAATGTCACTGTGTTCAACTTTTAGTGATGTATAAACCAAAAGATTACAATACAAGGAAAAGGACATTTTAGGGTAGACTTACAAAAAAGACCTGGCTTGAAATCCCACCTTTTATACTTTCTAGGTGGTATAAACAAGTTGCAAGTTACTTCGGTCTGTGATTGTATGTCCATGAGGGTAGCCTTTCAACAGCTGATGAATAAGAATTGATCTATTGTTTGTTGTATGTATTCTGATAGAATCACATATAAAAAAAAAAAAGTCCTAGAAAAAGTCCACTATGGTTTAGCACGTGGTATATTCCTCAGTGCCTCTGTGCCAGGTTCAATACTGCAGTGCTTTAATAACATCAGTAAGCTCTCAGAATTTACATAAGACATGGCAGAGAAGTGTACACCAGCCTTATTTAAATCTTTCTGCCTGTTTTTCAACCTTGCGACCCAGTGATCTTGGGCTTCCCCAGTACTCTTTAGCTCACTCTTTATTTTGACTCCATTTGCTTTGTCCCTGTCAGGAAATAATTTTGCTGCACTTGACAACTGAACTAATTCTGACTGAAGTTAACAAATGAATAATGTCTTAGCCAGATGACTGTCTTCACAGGAATTTGCAACTCTGAGGCAGCATCTTGCTGTGTTATTGCTCAAAACATGCTCATATTACGTTAATCTGGAGAAGGCAAGATCCAGCTGCCTAGGCTGTGTCCTTCTAAAGCCTGCCTTTAGTTTAAGCAGATGAAATATGAACTCTGTGGTTTATTTAACTTTTTGTTCTGTAGTACAGGAATTCAGGCTGCATCTTAAGGAAGGAAAAAAATCTTTGGTGTGTGTATATGCAGGGCTCTGTTTTGTAGTTCCTTAACTGTTAAATTTGCTATAGGTTTCACTGAATTTCAGAAAAAGAACTTTCACTATATATCCATATCCTCACATACATTTAATATGTATATATCTCTGCAAATGCACGCAAATATATATACATGCATAGATATTTCTGGGATATCTTAAATATAAACTGCGTATGAACTGAAAAAAAAAAAAAAAGTCTTTTTGCATTTGTGGAAGTCTGAAATAATAATCCTGAATATCACAGACAAAATCCTTAGGGTTTAATTTTTCAATATTATAGAATTCGGCATTTTCCCCAAATATGTTACAGTCTTCATGTTCTTGTTGAAAGCACCATTTTGCTGCAGCTGCACGCCTCCCCCCAACCCCACTTATTTTTTCTTTCTGCCCCTTGAGCTACTGCAACCCATATTTCTGACTGCATTCCACAATGTCAATAATTAGTTGCATCCCGTTGTCCTGAGTCTTGGAGGCAGAGCCCACTTTGCAACCAGGCAGCTCCAGGTATAACCCGGTGATTTGAAGTAATTTTTTGAGTTGTCATTTTTCCCTGGCAAGCTCTCAAAACTCATACTGCATTTGAGATACTGCAAGAAATTTAGTCTGTAATAACATCTGTAATTTCTATAGCTGAAAGCATGCAATTGGGCGAATCTGAGAAGAAAACTGCATTTTCACATAGATGTTGAGCTCTGGTCTAATCTGCTCACTCTCAAGCTGCTTTTTCTTTTATTTCCTTCTACCTTGCAGCTCAGGAGGCTGGGGTGGAATAGCAACTCGTGCTGTGAAAGTGATTAATGTGTAACAGCAAAGGCAGGGTGTGCGTCTCTGTGTGTAAAAAGTGCACGATGGAACACTTAATTCTAAGTGCTGCTTCAGGCAATGAACTTACTGGTGTTCATGAAGGGATCAACAAATGCCTCTTCCAGTTCTGTTAGTTGTGAATTTTGCCCTCTTTTTATATTTTTATTTTTTTTTAAATGTTGAAATCTATGCACTAACAATGATATTACCAGTAAAAAACACATCCATTTGTAGCATCAGGAATAAATTGGAGCAATTCTAGAGAAAGATGGTGTCTTCCAAAACTAGAATTAGAGAAAATCGGCACCTAGGTACCAGCAGTGAGGCCATTATCTTCTCTGAATGTTATAACGAGCTCTTGGCAAGCTTGCCTGCTCACTGAGGCTGAGAATTTCAGAAAGGCAATTCTGAGGGGCTCAGATGCCCACAAGAGCTACTCTCAGGATGTCAGAGCATTTCGCTCTCTCTGTAACTACTTGATAAGTTAAATCTAGATGTTTGATTCTTCAGATTTCTTGAGATTTGCATCCACAGAAGGCTTGATATCTCAAAGTGTTTGTGTCAGTTTCTTCTTCCTCAATGTGCTTTCCTTTTCCCCAAAAAGGGCCTTAATCTACATATAGTAGCAGGAAAGCTCAAAAGTTGTGAAATGTGGGAGACAGTTAAAATTAGCTAAATATTACTACAACAACTTCACTGAGCCAGCTTCCCTACTTCCTATTGTTTGCCTTTAAGATTTGGTCCAAGTAAGAAACCAAACATAATGATATTCCAGGCTCAAATTTATTTACTTTTCCCAGTGGGACTGGAGTTACAAAAATTGTATTGTTAAAAAGAAAATTTAAAAATCTTGTCTTTGGAGACAGGTTCAGTTGCCTCCAAGCTCCTTGGGTTGTACATAAGACTTGTGTCTTCCTTGAGAAAGACTGAGATTTCAATATGACAGGCAGATGAATAATACAGGGCATTGGATTGTTGATGGGTGTGAAAGAGAAGAGGTGTTGCTTAATCTAGAATCTTTAAGAGGATACTTGAAAGGGCTATGAGGGTGGTTGGACTTGATAGATGAAGGTTCCAGATATACAACAGCAGCTTGATAGCAGATGGATCAGTCGGATCAGGAAGGGGTAAGGAGTAAGACATAACAGAACTGTGAAGAGTTTACACTTGCATTGTGAATTACACTTGAGATAAAGAAACAAGATTATTATCTATTATGCTCCAACTAATGAGGGAAAGCTGATCTGATGCATCAGGAGAAAAGAGGGCAATACAGGAAAAAAAAATAAATCTGATGTTTATATTGCATGATGGAAAAGATTTGTGGTCAGCACTAGTAGTCTGCCAAGCTAGGAGGTGTCCAGGCTATAGCAGCAGCAAGAAAGGATCAGATCATAGACAGAATTGAATGCCAGTGCAATTAGAAATGCAGAGATCCTTTAATATTTCCATGTTTTTATTATCTACTGAACAAGCTACCAAAACAAAAAAGAAAATAAAATGTAAATTAAAAAGAAATAAATTCCAGACTGTTTAATCATTTCAAGATTATTTACAACAGCATTTTAAGCTGAAGTCTATGTTATTATTCCTCATTGTATGGAAGCCTCAAAATTGGCATAACACAAGAATGTGCAAGAATGGAAAGTTTCATTCTTTTTTTTTCTTACTGAGAAGAATATTATGGGACAGATATAAGTCTGTGACAGACTCATATTCTGAGTCCATGTGATGAAACTTGGACCTCATTTTCCATCAACTGTACGGGTGCGCTCCCAATGTTTGGGACCATTCCCAAGCACCTTGAGCACAACCATCTACCTGCATAGATGTAGCCAATGTATTGTACAAATAGCTCATACATTTGTCTTCACAGTCACAGCTCTGTTTCTGAAAACTGCTAGATCCACGCTTTTTCTAATAATGGGTAGTAATATACTGGTTTTATTCACCAGGCTTTCGAATTTTGAAGCTTAGAGCTGATTCAAAGTTGCCCTATTTTAGTGCCGCATATGTACGTTAGCATATTTTTCCCACCACCGCTGTTAATTTAGCCTGTCAGGCATTGTGACAGACTGTGAGACCTTGCAGGTAGTTGTCATGTCTGAAAACTTTATCCGTAGCTGTGCAAGTGGGGGTGGAAATTGCAACAGAGGTAATTACCACGTATCTTGATCTTCAGGCAACCAAGGTTGCTCTTAAGAGTGATTTCCCTTGGGAGCGAATGGGGAAGGTAGGAGCTGGAGCCTGCAGTGCTGAGCTGGTGCACTCTGAACGGTTTTTGGCATGGTATGGAGGGCTGCAGAAGCATAGGACCTGCAATCTGTTGGAAGAAATACAGCCCATCAGCAATGTATGGGGCACAAACTGAAGCTGGGGGAGAGATGATGGGAGGGAGAGCATATAAAGAAGGAGGTTTTAAAATGGAAGTTTTAAGAGGTATGTTATGTTTTAGCCTTATAAAGACATTTCTGATTTAAATGGCAGTTTTCCAGTGCTCTCTACTGTTGCCTTTCCTAGCTCTATGTTATGGCCCTGAGCTCCCCATCACCCCAAATGATACTGTGGTTTACCTCCTGATACTTTCTATATAAAATATTTCTCTCACTTGATGTTAGTCTGTATTCAGGGACATGCATATATTTACCCATACCTCAGTACTTTTAGTTATAAGGACATCTGGAATTTAAACCAAAACATTGTTATCAACAATGAACTGAGGCACCTTTCAAAAAATTAGCTTTGAATTCTTAAACTTCTTGCTGCAGGGCTGATTGTAGCTATACTTCTTCCACTTCCTGATGGCAAGGACTTTAAGAGAAAGAAGAGGTTTCAAAAAATCTCATTGCTGCATTGTATTGAAATCTTATTTTTGATGTTGCATTTGACGTTAGGTCCTTAATTTCTTTGTCTATGAAACTAGTAAGTACCCAAGCTTTAAATTTAAAAACATTTAAAGTGAGTTAAAATCTCTGGTATTCTCAACTAACAGTTCCCAAAACTGTTTTTTCTTCACAAATCTAATTAATAAACAAATAATTAGCAGGGAAAAAATTAAAAAATAAAAAAGTCTTGATCCAGTATAGTTAAAGTGACTGTTTGCTTTGATACATTTGTCCTGCATGAATCTTTACTGACAGTTTTATTATAGGAATTTTTCTAAGCTCCCGTGAATGTTATCCTAAACGCAGGCCCCAGTGAGAATGCTGCTTAGCGAAAGCACATTTCCCTCCTTTCTTGGGTTTGCGTTAGTCATGATGAGTTTCTCATGCAGCTTTCAGAGCTCTTGCCAGAAAGATAAGACTATCATTTCTTTGCTATTGCCATTCATTACCGTTGCTGCTGCTTGGTGATGTGCCAATAATAGTCCAGGGATTAGCTGGAGCTGGGCCTATGGGTACACCTGTGTATTCATGTTAATTTTGTGAAAATAGTGAACTTGGAAGTGTAATTCATATGTGCTATAAAGTATGTGCAAATCTGTATGCTTCATACCTGCAAATTACACAGAGACGTAGGTCTGAAAGCTCCAGCAACTCCTCTAATGCAAAACACTCGCTAAAATTTGCTCAATCAGGGAGCTATGCCTGTCTCATTGTGTAGAGAGACAACTTAATTTTTTTTTCCTCATAATATCTCCTGTATATTATATTTTTCCTAGTTCACCTTCTCCAGAGAGGTTTGGTAGGGCTATATGTTTTGTAGGGAACCCTCTTCTCTTTGTGCTTGTCTAACTCCAGATGACCTCTGCCTCTCCCCTTGGACTAACAATGAGGCCCGTGGCTTAATCGAAGCAGCTGTGCATTCTGTCAACATCAATGCACATCAAAGTCTAAGCTGAGCCTCCTAGACCCCATATGGGCTCATATGCAGATGCCTATGGGATCCAATGCTATAAAAATTCAGCATTATAAATGGCTTACCTGCATAAAATATCTGGATGTGAGAGCAAACAATGACTAGTGAATGGACTATTCAGAAGGGAAAAGCTAATGATCAGTGCTTGATAGCATATTACCCTGATAAATTGGAAGGCTTGAAAATAAAAAGTCCATGGGTGATTTTGCAGGAGGAAACAAATATAAATAACTGGAGTCTTCAAAAACTGTAATTTCTCCTTTGGAGTTTCACTGCAATATTTGATCCACTTCCCTTGATATCTTACTCTACTAAATTAGAAACGTTATTAAGATGGATGATACTTCCTTGTCAGAGAGAGAGCCTAAAATAAGGGGATACTGCACTGTGATTCTGATTCCTTGTAGGCTTTTGGACAGAAGCCTTTATTTTTCAGACTAAAAAATTCTACTGTTTAGGCTTCTTGTTTTAATGGAAATTTTGTGTTGTGCAGGGCAGGTAGGATATAATCTCTTCAAAATGAACAAAAAATATTCAGGTAAAACATTTAGCAGAAATTAACATTTCCAAAACTTCAGACTCTGGGGAGATGGGACTGCCTTTCCAACAGCACAGATATCTTCCTAAGGGTCAGGCTTTTGTTATCAAAGACAATGAATCGAGCCCTGCTAACTGGCTTTATAAAACTCTGAGCTCTAGTAATTCTGCTGTTGTGGACCTTTTTGCAGAGCTTTTTATTTCCCAGGCAAAAACTCATTTGCATTGTGGTATTGTTATGTGTTTTCCTTTGATCTCCTACTTTGGATTTCTAAGATTGAATGCTATTTTTTTTCTTGCAAATTTGCATTGCCCCAGGATATGAGAGGTTTGTTTGAACTCATTTAATTGGCCAGTGATGTGAAAAATGATCGTTTTCTGTATTGAAATGAGCTCAAGTAACCGCTTCCTGGAGTCCTTATAACCCACTGTAACTTTCCATGTGTTTCTACTGACTGAGGATTATCTTGTCTGGAAGGAGAATGAACAGTTCTAATCTTTTTCCAGGTTTGCAGACATTGATTTTTGGGCTTACAAGGCATCACCATAAAAATATAGAAAATCAAAAGATAAATAGCCATGCTCTTCAGTGCTCTTATTTCAGTGAAAATGATACAATTTCAATTAAATGAAAGGAGATAATCCCAATAGATATGATGTACCTAAGAGTAAAATTGAGCTTGCTTTTTTACATTTGGTTTCATGCTGGTTTCCATTGTAAACTCGGATTACCTTTTTAATTATACAGAAGCTATATTTTATGGAGTGTTTTTGGACAGGAAAATTTTTTTTTAATCCTTTAAAAAGCCTGGATGCAAGATTCTAACCTGAAGTGTAGAATGATATATATATAAAAAAATAGATAAAAGCTTTATTAAAGTATTTTCATTAGCATTTATGAAGTTACAATTGCTTGTTGATTTTTTTGAATGTTAAAGGAGGAAACTAGAAGTGTATACATTAAATTTGGCACTTTATACTGAAATTAAAATTTAAACTATAAACTGTCTAATCAACCTTATCAACACTCCTATGTTTCCAGCCACTCTTTTGTCCTGTCCCACTGCAGCATCCTCCTCTGTAACATTTTACTCTACTCACAGTTGCCAAGCCCTGCACCAAGAGGTTGTCTATTTCCTTTTAGTCCTATTTAAAAGGAGCTTGTCTGTATGTCGAAGGTAGGGGGTGTTATCTTGAGGTTATGAGGAAAAGATGGTAATTTACTTAGCTTCTGTGCTGTTCAGAATCATCGGCTCCTAATATTTTTTTTTTTTTTTTTTTTTTTTAAATCTTCTGATGCAACTGGTCTATATGATCCTAAGTGGTTTAACCAATGTGCTCAGGGAAGAGTGGATACATAGATTTGCTGTTGGGTCTCACATAGCAGTGCTTTAATCTCATTACTGAAAATTGAAACTTGTAGCTGCGAAGTTATAGGGCCCTTACAGCGATGCATGTGGGCACATGCATTGTGGTACAATTGCTGTCTCGTTATTCATGATTACATACTTTGAACTTGTATGTTTTTACTGCAAATCGTAATTAAACTTACTTTCTGTTTGGTGCAGATGTTGCATTATGGTAGTTTCATCCGTATAAACTGTTTAGTAAGAAACATGACCATGTTTCATCATGTAGTTTTAAATTTTTGTAAGGCATGTCAGCTATAGGAAAATCTGTCATGAACAGAACAGTGATGAACAAGTCTGAGGAAAAGAAATGATTCTTAACCCCTGAACTATGTAGGGAACTTGTGCTATTTGCTATTTCACTACTACATAGTGTAGAGCTAAAGTATTAAGATGACAGGGATGTCCAGTGTTTATCATTCTAAATTTTTACTTTCTATATCTCATCAAAGTAATGTCTATTGTATGTATTTGGTCAGTTCTAGTGCTCTTGGTGGTCTTGAATGCAATCCCCTTGCAAGGGGTGGCTATTGCCTGGGTGCCATGCTAAGGCACACATCAAAGATGTTATTTTTGAGCAGTTAGCATAGCTCTGCGAAGCGTTCAGCAGACATTCTGTATAATAGAATTAACTTGACATGCTCAGGCTTTCCGAAGTGAAATTCCAGACTGAAACTGAGACTGTCATTTGCATCACATCACAGACAGTGCAAGAAAATAATCACAAAGAAAAAAGAACAGACAGACTGTGTTCCAGGCATTTTATTCTGTCTGCTTCTATTTTAGAGCGAATGTGCACCATAGGTAGAAATATCTAAACTGAGAGGGATGTAACAGTACACTATTTCCATTTAATTTTCTTCAGAGGAGTAAAATATAGACCTATGGGTTCAGGTTATCAAATTATTATCTTTCATGTTCCATTTCTCAGAGTTTAGTGAATAAGAAATATTCCAGGAAACAAACACAAGATTTTTCTTCCATAAATGATGTATTTTTGGAACTATCTGAAATAAATAGTTGCAGAAGATATATAGGAGTCTAGTCTGCAAGCTGTCTCAAGGATGACCTCCTTTCAAATACAGCTTGTGAGCTCTCCTATGTATCAATAGATTCAGCAAAATTTTGTATTTAATCCCTAGTAAGACTTCCCAATTTTTTATTTCAATAACCAATTTACTGATTTCTGTACTTCTGCAAAATTATTTTTAAGTTACTGTAGGTAATCTGGGTTTGCAATTAAACATATCTGTTCATGTTGTCACTTCTATTAGTGTTCTAAATCTCTTGAATCTTTTAATTAATTGGAACGTATGACTTTGCCTTTGCTTTTTATGTATGTGAGGTATTCTTTCCTGATGTTGCATGTAAAGTATCCTACTAAAATTGAGAATTGGACATAAACGAGACATTGAAATATGACTACAAGTTCAGAAAACCCAACAAAATACCAATTGTTTTTGTATTTGTCCTTGGCTAAAGGGGAAATGGGATAAAACAGGTACCACAGGATACCCGTTCAATGACAGCTCTGGGTGTGGACAGGTTATATTCACACCCTTGCGTGTTCCAGAATAGCTTCCCTATGCAGAGGAGCCTCAGATCAGTTGACAGGAATGATGTTTCATCAGTGTATGTATGCATATCTTAATTAAGGTTACACATTGTTGGAGCTGACAGGAATGTCAGGCTCTTTAGATTCCCAGAAATACGCTAAGGCTGACAGATATGAAGCTGGTATTGGCTGAGTGCATTCAGATAATTTTTCACAGAAGATGAGTCATTCCTCTTCCTATACGAATTAGTACTATTCCCATAATCAGTATCTGAATTTTCCCTTCCTCTTTTTTTGAAATGCTTCACAATTCAGAGGCAGAGCTGTATATATTGTACTACCTAACAAACACTTAAATGCAGGAGTATGTCATACTTTTGAGATGTACATAAAACTTAATCTCGTTTAGGAAAACTCACTAAAGGCTTAAGTGTGATCAAGGGCATATATTGAGATGCAAATGTATCTCCTAAAAGAAATTTTGTTATTTTTCTGGGCAAAGACACAATAACTATCAAAACATGATTAAATCTTGGAAAATATAAAGTGTTCTGTAGCTGAGGGAAAGGGAGTTTGTCCTGGTCCTTCTGAGTGCTTCGTTTTAGTTGTATCTTACCCAAGCATTTAAAGAGCAATTCCTAACAGTGTGTGGTGCTGTGAGTAGTTATTCTGTTCTAGTAAATGAAGATAGGATTAAAAAAAAAAAAACCAACAAAACAACAAACCAACCCCAAAAAACCCCACAAAAACTAGCATACTGATAAAATCCCTAGTGTGGAAGAAATTTTGTGGGGAAGATATACTCTAAACACATATAACTATCAGTAGAAATTGCCTCTATGCAGACATCAGGGTGTCAGTAAGATAGGTATTGTTTAACTACATCAACTGCATCTTCATATGTAAACCCACTTTTATTCCTGGAATTTGGTTCAAGTACTCATTTAGGTCAGATCTGCACCACAATGTTTTGCTGACATAGCTGTTGTTACTTTTATTTAATAGTCGATACCCACTGATTTCCTTTAATCTTTTATTCATAATAATCCTTTTCTTTGTATACAGTTGCCAATAAAATAGTCTTTCAAGTAAAAGACCCTGGAAGTCTGAGATCTACCTGCTGGAGCAGGAATAGATACTAATGAGCTCAGTGAGGGAAATAGACTTATGCCTCATGGGAGATTGTCAGAGAAATTAAATGGACTGAGCATGAGGTTTTAGGCACAGGCAGAGCATAATTGCAGCCCTTAGACAGCACTGAGGAAATGCTTTGAATACTGCAGCTAGGACTGAGGAGGAAAATTGTCTAAAAGATACCAAGCACCTTGGTACTAAGGATAATGAAGATAATTTTTAGAATACCTGGAAGGTAATTGCTGAAATTGAGTATTTGTCTTGGTAAGAACAATGGTTGAAGTTGAAGCAAGTTGAAGAATTATGTAACAGTTCAGTTGTGTCAGTACTAAGTACAGTTTATCATTTACTAGTTCAGTGTAAGTTTTCTGCCAACGTTAATTTTGATTAAGGGCATTCGAACTCAATGTTGCCCTGATTTAAGTATAAAAACACATATACAGGAGGACTGTATCACTCTTGCTGCAGTTAGTCCTTAGTTAAAGCGACACAAAATCTGTGTGGACAAGGCAGAAATGAAAAACAAGTATAAATAAACTTCACAAAAAAAGGCAAAAAAAAAAAAAATTCAAAATGCAGCATGAAAATCTTCCTAATCCTACTTGCATTAACCTGATCCATTAGTAACAAAGGGCTAAATGAGCAGAAAGTGGCAAAGAACTACTTTAGTATTTTCAGTATTGCTATTTTAGTGAAACAAGGAAATAAATAGGGGCTGGGTTTTGCACTTCTTTCAATCTAGCCTGTAATCAAGGCTCTGCTTTTCTCCTTTGCAATAAATATACATAGGGTTTAAGAGACTTCAAGTGAGGGGGGCATGTGTGTTAATCCAGGATTTCATCTCCTGTTAGGTGGTCAAATATACACATCCTTAATAATGCCTCCTTTTTAGCATATCATAGATCTCTTGATCTGTTTCCAACATGAAATTTCAAGCTCTAAGATGTCTCTTAATGGATATTTCTTATTTAGGATGTCTATATAATTATGATTACTCATGTTCAGGAAAGGCAAATTCAAATTTGCCTTACAGGAAAATGGAGTGCATATCTTACAAGAGGAGCACGACCTGCTATGTAGCCTGAAAAAGCAGGCTGAGAGACCACATTCTCTGTAAGTATACTGAGGTGAGATAAAAATCAGAGAGGAAGAAAAATAGAATTAAACTAGGGATGGTATATGGACATAGGAGCATAGCCTGTTCATTAATTAATTTAGGCAGGACAGAAGAAGAAGAGCTATTTAATTAAAAGAAAAATAAGATTCTGGAACAGCCTTCTGAACAGTTGAAGTACCTGACTGGTTTTAAGATGGAGGTGGATGTGCTTGTGAGCGTGAATAATTGTGTTACAAAAGGTGGATTTTTTTTTTTTTCTTTCTTCAATTTTCAGTCAGCCCCTAAAACTTTAAGCCAGTTTAAAGCTTCATTTGCAAGTGTGGTAATACCTAAATTGTATCTGTTTATACCTATATTGCCAATCTGCTAATTGGCATCTATACCCTGAACTGTTGAGTATAGATGCCAATTAGCAAACACATCAGTTTAAATAAAACTGTGGTCATTCAATCCATGCTAATTTTAGAAGCAACTATTTGTCAACATCAAATCACTAAAAAACTAAGAATCTCACCTTTTTGGAGTTTGTAGTATTATAAGACTAATGAGCAACTGGAATTTAATTAGTCCCTTTCAACATCTAATTATATTTTGTGGCACTGATCCAGACTCATCTGGACAAGAGCTAGTCCTTGGACTAGTACAGTTTTCATCCCTATCTGGGCATGTTGTCAATTCAGTAGCGTGTGGTTGTGGTGTGTGTGTGGGTTCTTATGGTTGGTTGGTTGGTTTTTTTAAGATTTATCTGACATGAAAAGGAAATGGTACTCTGCAGATGAGCAGCCACTGCTTTGTGCCAGACAGGAGGCTACAGGTGCCTTAATGGCAGCATCACAGTGTAGGCATGATGCAGAGCTCATGTCATGAGTCCTATACTCCTCAGCTACCAAAAGTGAGGGAACTGGCACGTAAAGAAGGTGTGGATGTATCACAGTAACTTTGGGCTGTTAGCTTGGCCTGCTGAGGCTGTCCACAGTTAGCCTGCTGCTCCAGTGCTATGTTAATGACAGACAGTAGACAGGCACTTAATGCTTGGACAATAGTGGACCTTGCTAACCCTGTTCCTGCTTTTCAGTAACCTTTTAGGGGCTATAATATGTAAAGTGCTATCCAAGGCATTCAACCTACAGAAAGACCCTATCATTTTCTCCATTAGATGTAGGCTAAATTTTGATGTGGAGTCAAAGTGAGTTTCCAGGAAGGAAATTTGTAAGGTGATATTTCCAGTAAGCCTAAACAGAACTGTTATAGAGATGCTGGGAGCGCTGAGAGGCAACCAGAAGATGTTAAAAGAAGTCCAAGAAATTAGACATAAGAACTAGAGATTTTGCAGAATGAATTAAGATATCATCTCCTAGTCCCTTCTGGAGATCTACAGTGCTTTGTCAGAGGAGATAAAAACTCTGTTAGCCATACAGTTAAAAGTGTCTCCATGAATGTAGAAGCCAAATCACAGAGCTCTCAGACTGTAAGAGCAAGACAGATTGATGAGGTCCTCAGTGACCTGGCTGTCATTACCCAGAAAGTTTTCCAGGAAATAGAGGAGATATGGAAACTACTGGGTAACTTGGAAAATGTTGAGATAAGGTGCTGTAAGTAGTGAAGGAACTAAATAATTAGTTCACAAAGAAAGAAAAAGATTTTGGGCCATAGTAGGAGCTAGCTTTCTGGGTAAGATGTTTCGAACATTCAAAGGCTTAGGTAAGAAAGGATATTCTTTTTATCCTGCTCCTATTTTACACCTTATTCATAATCTGCAGAAGGTAGAGGCAAGAAATTGGAATGCCTTGGTTTAAATGATGTTATCTTTGAAGAGAAAATTCCTTGTGATGATTATTTGACTGTAATGGACAAAAAGAGGGATTTCAGTAGACAGCTTAAGTGACCTGCCTCTGAGGGTGATGCAGAATTTACCTGCAGGAAAAGAAATCTCATAATCCAAAGTTTAAACAAATCTGTAATATGCACCTTAGAACTACCCATCCATCTCAGTTGGCCAAGAGACACTTGAGCACTAGAAAGAAAGAAAAAAGAAATTTCATCTGAACTGTTAAGGGTATAAGATGATATTTGTTCCTTACATAGCCAAGAGCCCTTGAGGTATTCTGGATTGGTAGCATGCCAGTTTCTTGTTCATTGGAATTTAAGGCTAAAGATGAAAAGCCCCAGCAGAAGACAAATCTGCTAGTGAGAATACTAAAGGAGAGTGCTTCATCAGTATGAATACTGATGTGATGTGGCCTTGCTTGAGAGAGTCTGGCAGTTAGTGTTCTTTAATACCTGGGCTAGTAGAGTAATTTATAAAATAGCTGGAAATGTAGCTGGGAGGAATCCAAAATGTTATAACAGTACCTAAGGTATTCTGTTGACTAAATTCTTCATTGCAGTTGGGGTTCTGAATTAAAAATATTTAATTCTAAGTAGGTTAAAAAAAAAATCAGTCATTCTAGGACTTCCCTTCAACAGAGAAACAAAAGGATGTGCATCTGTTAATTATAATTTATTTTGATGGCATGCTCAATTATCAACAGCATGCCAGAGTATAATGTCTTACACAGTCTGCTCTCAACTTCCGAGGGCAGTAAAGAACTAGTATAACCTTGCAAATGAAAAAAAAACTTGGCTAATTCAGGTAATTTCAGAGTTGGCAAAGAGCTAAAGCTTGAAGCCTTGCCCAAGTCTCCTCTTGTCTCCTACCAGGCAACTCAGGTGCATGAATATCAGACTTCCTCATTAATCAGATTTTTAAAAAGAGCTAATTAGCCTGGTTGCAGCACTGGGTCTAAGGTGACCGCATGTGTTTGCACTGCACCTGATGTGCAAAGCCTTTTATACAGCATAGAATTCTGAGGAGCATGCCGTTTAGACATGCAACAAGAAATTAGCTTTGGCAAAGCCAGACTTATGAGCTTTCATTTTGCGATTGCTCTGCTGAATGTATGCCAACCCAGAAAACCATCTTCTCTAGAGTTCGGTTTCTATTTTGGAGCAGGCTAAAGACTGCTTTCACTTCTCTGATGAGATGGTAATGTTAGGTTGCATAAAGAGGTGCTGGAAGCCTGGATCTAGTCTGGTTATTTGGAAGGAGGCATACAGGGTAGGATGCTGGAAGGTGTTGCAGGGTCTGAGGGCTCCCTGATTCACTGTGTATATCTGGGCACTTGAGATCATACAGCAGCTAAAACTGTTTGCGCAAGTTCTGTGTAAGATCATTAACACAAATATTGTATGCAGTCAATAAGACGCCTGTCAGGTGGCTTTTATGGTTTTTAAGGCAAGAAGTAACATTTAATGAATTGTGATACAATATGCTTGTTTTTTACTCCAGCCTTTCAGTTTCCAGAGGTTTTTGCAAAAGGCCAAATGAATCAGAGTAGTACCTACTTCACTAACTGATTTAGTAGTCATGGGCTAGAATTGCAAGGCAGAGGAGGACACTGCATTATGTGGGAGCAGGCACTAGGAAGCAATTGTGGACTTCATTCAAGATAATGCATGGGCGAGTCATCCTTCCTAAAAGCTAAATGGAAGAAACAGTTGAATTACTTTATTGAATAAGATAGCTAAAAACTCAAAAGTCTTTGCCTGGGATTCTGTGTCATGAATACATGTGTGGGAGGGAGTGGCATTTAATTCAAGAAGAAGAAAACAGACTTGGGGACAGGGTAGTTGTAGCTGTGGTTGTCTGTGGTAAGTTAGATACAGAAGGTAATCAGAAAGAGTAAACAGTAAGTAGAGAAAAAGAGAAGTTGTCATGAGCTTGAATGCATGTTACATTAATATTTTGGCTTGGGTTTTTTTTGTTTTCACATAATGAAGCAGAACTAATTTGGATATATTTGTGAAGATGTCTGTAGAAATCCATACATTTTACTTAAAACTAAATAAGTGAAACAAATCCAGTATCTATAGGTACAATTTAAGATAGAAATAAAAAATTGGAAGTATCCAGAAAAGCTTTTATCACATCAAGTCAGGCTCCCTGAAAAACATATATATTTTATAGAAAGCATTAATAATTCAGAAAATATTTGTGAAAGTTTGTTCTCATGTCAGAAGAAATATTTACATAATATATTTTTCCAAGCATAATAATAGAAGTGTGCTCTGTTGCTTAGCGTTTTGGGAACAATCTTTAGTTCTGCAAAGTGCTGATAGGAGTAATCAGCCATTCCTTAGATTTTACATTTAAACTGTCTGTATTACAGTGTGTTTTAAAACAAGAAAAACTCTTTTCCCTTTTCATCAGCAACCTTCAGGCATGTAGCTTAGAGATCTTAAATTCTGTGTCACTACTGTGTCTTTATCTTTGTTTACAAAACAGGTATTTTAGCAGCATATAAAAAGTCTAGCTAAGATCAAGGTGCTAGATACTGCACAAATGCATTGTAATAAACCATTCCCTGAAGAATTTACATTTATAGAGGTAGAAAGGAGGATATAACATATTTACACATATTTTAGTTATATATATAAGTGGAATATAAGTATATTATTTGGCAAGTGTTCTGTTAGATCCACAGTGTATTACAATTTTGTTTCTATACTTGTTAACGTTGAAGTATTTGGTTGGGAGAGAGGTGAGCTAGACTGAAAGACAAAAGGAGGATTTATACTTTATTTTCCAGGGGAAGGAGAGGGATGGAAGTAAGTGTGGGCAGGACAACACCTAGGAGCTCAGAGGAATGATATCAGCCTTTTGCTCTTCCACTGGATTCACCCCAACACTATTTCCAATTTCCTGCCAGCTCTAATAGAGACTTTTGTTTTGCCATTAGATGTGCATGTGCCTATTAGCTGGAACATGCTGAAAGCTTTTAGAGCCTCACAAGCCCTCATCCAAAGTGAACAGGCAAGTTGTGCTGGCTTGCTGTTTCTTTCCTGTTACTTTTCCTGAAAAATGATTTATAATGTAACTTTTGCCCGTACTTAAGGGCTGAATTACCAAATAGTGTTATACATTCACAAAAGGGAATGAGAAGCCCAGCGTTTATAAATGAGTTGGAAGTGGGCCCATCCACAGGAAAAGGAGGCCCCTAAAGTGCTGTTTGCATGTTAGAGGCAGGGAAAAAAAAAGTTGGGGAATGTTGCTCTGCAGCCTATACTGCCTGCTGTTTAAAATGCCTTCATTGCTTGCCTCTGAGCTCACAATACAGCTGGCATGCTATCAAGTATCCCAAAGGGTATTAGCAGTGGGAATTTAGTAAAAGCCTCTATGTTTAATAAGCAATGCTTTTTTAAAAATAAAAACTTATCCAACACTAAGTTGGGGAAGAACCTACCAAAACCCCAATTGTGGTCCATTCCAACCCAAACCATTCTATGATTTCAGTATGTATGTGTCTTTGCTGTGCAAAGAACAAATAGTAATCTTTGCTGATGCAACTATTGTTCCTAGAGATAGTTCAAATCTTTCCACCTTACTAGTCCAATTAGTTTTTCAGTTGGTCTGACTTTCACATTTTTTCATCTCCCTTTTTCTTGTAATCACCTTGTGTTTAGCTTTAGGCCCTCCCTTTTCCCTTCACCCTGGAAGTGCTGATTTAACTTCTAAAAGCTTTGAGAAATATATATCCATGAAGTCCTTTTGCCTTGACCCCTTCCTGACAGCTGCTGGAAGTACAGTTCTAGGCAGCATCTGTACATTTTCACCTGTCCTTATAGTTACCATAGAAACTGGCCACAGACAGCATAAAGCCACTTATGAGACGAGGAGGAAGGGATTTTAGTTACGCTTATTCTATTTTAGTTCCTAAAATAGAATAATAAGTGTAGGGCTGAGAACAAATCTCATTCTAATTGTCCAGGGGACACACCCAGCAAAGTATGAATTCTAGCAGTACTGTAGAGTAGTGTTCAAACAATACATATTATTCAAAGAAACATATGCATTGCTCCAGCTCAGCTCTTCTCACACTGCTGTGAGGGGTGATTGTGTTTGCAAAGTGACCACCAGCTCGCCAACTGGGCAGCCAGTTATGGAAGCTGATAAAGCTCTTGTGCCAGGAAACACCTCAGAGTCCTGACAACTGAAACAGAAAGGGGGTAGGATGCTTTGATCTTACTTCAATAAGCAAAATTCTTACTTTCCTTTGCATTTGCATCAGGCCAAAAATAGGATTCTTTTTTTTTAGGCCTGGTGAACAAGGTTGAATTCAGCTTTCTTCAGTTCTCAGACAAAATCCATTTTTTAATTTGAATTATTAATTTTTCTACAGCTTTAGAGTCTGGATAATTATTTTCAGCTGGGCAATGTGAACACTGAGCACAGGTATTCTGCTCTGAGAGCAATCTATAGAGATGGTGTGAATGATCACATAACATGCAAATCAAAGACATAGGCTGATGAAAGCTGCAGCCTGGCAAACCTGCAGCTGGTGAATGTAGCAGAAACTCATCTGACATCCAAGCTCAGCCTTGGCAACCCATTTTGCTTCTGAACGTAGGTGGGATTTTGGGTGGCATTGAAGCAATACCACTGTGTGCCCAGAACACTGAGGAGCTAGAAGCTTGAGTCATTTTCCTCTGTGTCCTGTCTTGTTCTTGGATTTAAGTTTCTCCAGTGATAAGTTCCTAGGAAAAGGCCTGCTTTGCTGGATTTACTAAAGCCTCAGTTTGGTAACTTCAAGATTTAACAGGACACAGATCTATTATCCAGTACTTTGGGAATGCTCATTTAACAGGAAGGTTAATGAACAAAATGCTCTATATAGAATCATAGAATCACCTGGTTGGAAAAGACCTTTGAGATCTTCGAGTCCAACTGTACCTATCCACTATTAAACCATATCTCTGAGCCCCCCATCTAGCCATCTTTTAAACACCTCCAGGGATGGTGACTCAACCACCTTTCTAGGCAGCCCATTCCAGTGCCTGATAACCTTTCAGTGAAGAAGTATTTCCTGATACCCAATCTGTACCTCCCCTGGCACAACTTAAATCCATATCCTCTTGTTCTATCACTAGTTACCTGGGAGAAAAGACACACACTTGCCTCGCTACTGCCTCCTTTCAGGTAGTTGTAGACAGTGATAAGGTCTCCCCTCAGCATCCTCTTCTCTAGACCAAACAGCCCCAGTTCTCTCAGCTGAATACTTCACTGATTTCTTGATGGAAGATAATGAAGGGCAAGAATGGCCCATGCACCATATATACTCACAACTTACGTTGCAGGCAGCCATGGGCGAGCACAACTTGCTTTTAAAGCCAACCAGAAGTTATGAGACTGTACTGCTATGGTCCCGAGCTGAGGCAAACCTTGTCATTTCAGGAGGGATTGTTGGTTCTGGGCTTGTGTGATGTTAACTGCAACCACGTGGCTTTGGCCAGTGCAAAATATGGACAAAACTGCCGATTTGTCTCACTGTCAGTTTGTGATGCTGCTTTTTTTCTGAGCCAGGCAGCTGTTCGCTGGCAACTGGAGTAAGAACACTGTGGTCTCAGTTCCCACAAGCTGCTGAACAGTTGTCAAGGGGAAGTGAACTTCTATTCACTGGTTTTCCTGACTGTATTTGAATAGGGAAAAACTCTGTATCCAGTTAGCAGTCTTCTGCAACTGCTGATGCTAGATCCTGGTCTCACAGCAATTGTTTTGGAATTACACATGGACTTAATCACACTTGCTTTTCACTTAATTGCATTGTAAATATTATAAATGAGTCAAGACTGACTTCCCCCCACCCCCCCCCAAAAAAAAAGTAATATACAACCTTACTAAAGTCTTAAATATTATATTTGTGTAGCCTCCATGGTATACTTCAGTGGGTCTTATTCAACCTCTTTGTGCCTAATAAAACTCAGTAATAGTTGTATTTGCCAGAAAAGATTTATTTTTCTTTTGGAATTACTATGTTTTTAACATAATAAAGAACATTTAAAAAAAATAAATTCTAACATACTAAATATACTGATATTTAAACCGCACCTTTAAAAATATATTTTATCTGATTTGTAAGACTATGGAACTTAACTTGAAAAATAAGTTTCTCAGCTGCCAAGTGAAAAAATACCACCAGTTTATTAATAAAGGAAAATATGTTACAGATGAGATTCCTCTAGTGCCATATTTAATATCGGCAGCATGTGTTCGCTTATCCAGTTCCTGATGAAAACAACAGTGAGAACTTACTAAATTCAGCTAGCTGTGTAGATTATGCTGTTTAAGTAGTTTTATTTAAGAAATGTCTGCTTCCCAAAGTCTTGGACACCACTAAAATTCTGCAATTCTTTCTTTTGTATGTGTGGTTTAATACAGAGAGTAAAACTATAACTTTGATCTACTAAAAATATATCTGTGGTCTACAGTGTTCACTGTTCTGCTTCTTAAGATAGCTGATGGAATTTGTTTCCAAAGGACTGAGCCTGCTGTAATGATGTTCTGTAGCAGAAGATGGTTATTCTTCACAGAGCCAGCTTTTAACCAGCTCCTGTCAAGAGACATTTCAATTGATAGCAGAAGTAGATAGCTGCACGCACTACATGTGTTAATGGAAAATACTGAGCAGTTGGAGTAAAGACAACTTTATGCATTCCAGAGCATTTTATCTGTAATAATGACCCCTTTGGAGAGGAGAACTACAATATGTAATGAGTTTATATTATATGGTGTGAAAACTCAGAACTTCTCCTGAATCACAGCTGTAATATAATGCTTTTATTTATATCTTCTTCTTAAAAACAAGCAGACAAAAAATCCCCACACCCCCCAAAAAAAACCCCAAACAAAGAAAACCAAACTCCCCTTCTTTAGCTTTTTTTTCCACTGTTTAGAAATACAATATTCAGCTTCAGTAGATAATGCAATGTGCTACCTTTCTCAGCCTACAGCATGCCTTAGATGTTGTCCAGTTGTTTCTCACGTACTGTGGCAGTATGAAGTGCAAATCTGGGATTATATTTTTCAATACAACTTGCTTATTTTAAAAATTATTCTGGTGATGGCATTGGCATTTGCCTATCTGCAGAAGTCTTTGTATGCGTGTATATGAACTGTACTTACTGCATTGAGAATTTAATCCTGGATTTGGCATTTTGGATGCAACTGAAACATATATAAATAATGATAAATAGAAAACATGCATGAAGAATTAGAGGACAGTACTGGAACTAGGGAAAACACCTGGAACAAGTATGTGTTTATATCAGATCTGTCCTCAGCCAGACTAGTATCTCCTTTTCTCCAGACAAACACTCTATGTACAATTTGTCCATGCAGTAACCCAAATGGTAGCAGTAATTTCAGCTGCAAATTGCTGCCTGTATAGCTATTTGTAAATGGGAAAAGGAAATGAATCAACAAATATCACTGTAGATTGGAAGATGATAATGCAAGCAGTGTGAGGTCTGAGCTGCAGAAAGAACCCTGGTGGAAAACTATGGTTAGGTATTTTTACATGACAGGTTTGAAAAATAAAACAGATGCAGAATTTGCAGCAGGATGTAGAAAAAAATTCTAGAGTAAGGAGAATCATCTCTTGGGAATATTCCCAACAGAAAGACATCTGGCCTAGGATTAGAAATCTGAACTATTTACTCTGAATTATCTTTGAAGGGGGCCTACAAGAAAGCTGGGGAAGGACTTTTCATAAGGGCAGTTAATGACAGAACAAGGGGAAATGGCTTTAAGCTGAAAGAGGGTAGGTTTAGATTAGATATTAGGAAGAAGCTCTTCACTGTGAGGGTGGTCAGACATTGGAACAGGTTGCCCAGAGGAGCTGTGGATGCCCCCTCCCTGGAAGTATTTAAGGCCAGGCTGGATGAGGCTTTGAGCAACCTGGTCTAGTGGAAGGTGTCCCTGCTGATGGCAGGGGGGGTGGAACTGGATGATCTTTAAGGTCCCTTCCAACCCAAACCATTCTATGATCTTAAAACATTTATAATTTATCCTCTTGGTGAAATTCATCTTCCCTGTTCATTGTTACTTTTGTAACAAGCCCATTTTTCCTGTCTTTGTCCCCTCCTTTTTTTAAAAAAAAATAAAAAATTTAAATGTAGTCCTCTCTCACTGCTATGTCGTCTTTTACTGGCATCTTTGTATAGTGTAATTCAGAACAGATGAATTTCAGAGTCTAAACGATCTTAGGTACATCAAAAATAGGAGCGCAGTATTTTTAAAGTGCCTTTTCATACTATTTGGGCACCTCTTTCCTTTTAAATATATGTAATGCTTTGTATATTGAATATTTATATTTTCATTTTAAAAATATCTATTTATATTATTTAATTTCTACAAGTTTCATTAAATACTCCTCACTAGGAAGCTTTCCTTTATGTTGAATGGCTCTGCCTTGTACTGCATTGTAAGCCTGGGACTTCTCATGTGAACCACCCCAAAACACTTTTTAAAAAATTGTTCCTTTATTCTGGTATTTTGGCAATTCTTATCTACGAGTTTCATTTTGTGAAACTGCTTTTTATGAGGATGCTTATGTGAGTCTTCTAAATTTTCTTTGGAGATGTAAAACAGATCTATTTTTATTGGCTTCCTCTCCTTACAGGATTTTATACTACAGCAATTTCTTTCCAATCTCAGATAGGAATACATGACTATATCTAATTCAAATAGGGATGATACCAGAAAAAGAGAGGAGCAGGAGCTTGCAGGTTTTTGCTGTGTGAAATCTGCTCCAGAAATGATTAGAGAAGCAGAAACTTCTGTATACTGACTGCAGTTATCGGCATAGGGGTCACTGTCTGTCCTGGATCAGAGGCACATACTCAGGTGAACTCTGATCCTTGTCATGCATATTTAAGATTTGTTTATGTGAGAGTTCCACTAGCATGCCACATACTTGAATAAAAATAATGAATACTTTACCTAAACAGGAAGAACATAACTTATGATAGACAAATTTTACTATTGATTTCCATTTGTAGCAGCTTTTAAAAGAAGTGATCCTTATTGCATGTAATTCTGGAGTGGATGTTGATGAAGCATGATTTCTTCATGTGAGTAGATAGTACGGTATCGATATGTTTAATCTCAGAACTGTTGTAGCCTGAAGATTTTTTTTTTTATGAAAGCACTGGAAATGGCAAAGTTTTCTGCTGCGTCATGTTTGCAACAGCGAAATGGGCAGAGTTCAGTTATACTGCCTATAACCTGAGGAAAATTGGGGAAATACGCCATCTACAGCTACCTCTTGTGGTTGTGGGTTGTTGTTTTTGTTTTTGTTTTTTTTTTAAATGTCTTTTCTACAAAGCTATTGTTGAGAACCATATCATGGTTGTGGGTTGTTGTTTGTTTTTGTTTTTGTTTTTTTTTTTTTTTTTTTTTTTTTTTTTTTTTTTTTTTTTTTTTTTTTTTTTTTTTTTTTTTTTTTAAATGTCTTTTCTACAAAGCTATTGTTGAGAACCATATCAAGAAGTACCAATGAAGGTGAGTAAATGTTTTTAACCTTGTGTATATTGCCATTTTTTCACATATTCAGGCCTAGTACTAATAAAGAAATAATTCTATTGAGAATTAAATCTCTTTGAGTTTAAAGTACTCTATTTCTAGTATTCCAGGATGGGGGATAAATTCGATGCCTGCACAGCTAGCTGTGGTGACAAAGCATCTGCACCAGTTTTATACCAACGCTCTGTGTGATATAAGAAAGACGTTCCCAGAAAGGCTAGGTATGTTTAAATAGGGGACTCAGAACCTTAACGTGCCCTCAGTAAATACAATTCTAATAAAAGGTGTAGGTTGATGGAAATAATAGGGCGTGAATGACTGCCTGCGTGGAGGTAACTACTTTACCTCTGCTTGCAGTTTTTTAGCAGTGGGAAATATCTGATGTACTATCTCCCATCTGAATTCATGTGTTGAGGAAAAAAATGCACTTCTTTGTTTGTCTTCCCACATTTCTCCATGGTTTGAGTGGAGACTTGGTGTCAAGTGTTTTCAGGAAATCCCCAGTACTCTTTAGTGGTAAGCTTGGTGCAAAGAAACATGGCCTCTAGCTGCACCTGGTGTCCAAGCAGAAGGAAGGCAGGTTTGAACAGAGTGCTGCATTTAGAGAGCAAACAGTCGTCAGCAGTTTGGAAATCAGTGTTGGATATGGACACAAGGCTAGAAACTATGCCTGTAGCTCAGTCCCTGTGGTGTGGGAGAAATAAGTTAATGTGATCAGCATTTGTCACTTGAGAGTTTTTG
>NW_010335799.1:0-270 GCF_000700745.2 Antrostomus carolinensis
CATGGTCATGGGGACAGGGGTGAGGACAGCCACCAAGAAAGGGGTGGCCATGGACATGGGCTGGGGACAGGGATGGAGATGGGGATGGGGACAGAGGTGAAGACAAGGATGGCCATGGTCATGGGGACAAGGATGGAGATGGGGACAGGGATGAGGACATCCACCAGGACAGGGGTGGCCATGGTCATGAGCTGGGGACAAGGATGGAGATGGGGATGGGGATGGGGATGGCCACCAGGACAGGGGAGGCCATGGCCATGGTCGTGGGGA
>NW_010335799.1:554-1049 GCF_000700745.2 Antrostomus carolinensis
GGACAGGGGTGGCCATGGCCATGGGTTTGGGACAAGGATGGAGATGGAGATGGGGACAGAGGTGGGGACAGGGATGGGGACGGCCACCAGAACAGGGATGGTTGTAGACATGGTGATGGGGACAGAGATGGGGACAGGTGGGGACAGGGATGGTCATGGGGACGGGGATGGGGTTTGCCACCAGGGCATGGGTTGGGGATCAGGACACTGCTGGGGACAGGGATGGTCATGGCCATGGTGATGGTGACAGGGATGGGCACCAGGACAGGGACATCCTGGGCATGGTCATGGGGACAGGGATGGGGACAGGGACAGGGCTGGCGCTGGGAGAAGGTGGGGTGGCCAGGAGGGGATGGGGGTCACCTAACAGTGATAGGGACACCCAAGAGAGTTGGGGACACCCAGGTGGGTTTGGGGTCACCCAGGTGTGTGGGTGGGTGCTGTTGGGTGCCAACGGGTGCCGATGGGTGCCATTGGGTGCTGTTGGGTTCTGTT
>NW_010335800.1:0-3202 GCF_000700745.2 Antrostomus carolinensis
CAAACCAGTCTGGGATTCCAAATAAACACAAAAATACAAGGCTCATGCTTTGTTGTGGCCGTGCAGAGGTGGAGCAGGGAGCTGGAAGAAGATCTCTGTGGTGCCTGGTGTGCTACGCTGAGCTGGGCTTTCAGCTGAAGCTGCTAAGTGCTGTGCTTGCACCAGATTAACTCGGCTGTCCATCTGTTTGGAAGCAGATTATTGAGTTCATGGTACATGGATTCTTCTTGTGTAGCTGAGCACAGCTCCATGCAAAGAGCGAGCCACCTGGGCTGGAAATGTATTTGAAAAATCTCTTCTTTGGATGGTAGATCCACATTGGAATGTGGGATCAGGCTCCTTCCCAAGCAGGAGGGTGATAAATTAACGTGTCCCCATTTTGCAGTGAAGAAACTGAGGTCCAAAGAGGATAGTTAAATATTTGTCAGAAAAATACATGGTCACCAATGTCACATTTCTTTCTTGAGATGCCTGGGGGGCGTGTGTTTGTGGAGAATCTTTACATCTTCATAGCACTTCATGTATTCAATACAAAGCTCTTCTGACCACAGATGTGATTGTCAGGTCTCAGCATCTAAATTGAAGATTTGGCCTTGAGTATCCATAAAATGAACATTACTCAATTAATTAATCAGCTAGAAGGAGTTTTCAGTTGATCATCACAGAGGATCTCTACGGCAGAAGCCAGGGAAGACCAGTTCCTTGGGGTAGCTTTGGTCTTAATGCTCAACAGCAAGATACTTGTTGTTCCTACAGTTTCTTGTCATCTGTGCTATCCATGTGCCATCCAACTTCTTCAGCTGAGAGGACAAAAGTCGTGCAGACAGCAGCTTTATTAACTTTTAAGGTTAGTTTAAAAGTTAGAACTTGTTTGTTAGAACGAGTCCAGAGGAGGCCACGAGGATGATGTGAGGTCTGGAGCAGCTCTGCTGTGAGGACAGGCTGAGAGAGTTGGGGCTGTTGAGCCTGGAGAAGAGAAGGCTCCGGGGAGACCTTCTAGTGGCCTCCCAGTACCTGAAGGGGCTCCAGGAAGGCTGGGGAGGGACTTTGTCCAAGGGCAGGGAGTGAGAGAACAAGGGGTGATGGGTTGAAAGTGTCAGAGGGGAGATGGAGCTGAGATGTGAGGAAGAAATTGTTTGGTGTGAGGGTGGTGAGCCAGTGTCCCAGGTTGTCCAGAGAAGCTGTGGCTGCTCCTCCCTGGAAGTGTTTGTGGCCAGGCTGGATGAGGCTTTGAGCAACCTGGTCTAGTGGAAGGTGTCCCTGCTGCTGGCAGGGGGGTTGGAACTGGATGAGCTTTGAGGTCCCTTCCAACCCAAACCATTCCATGATTCTATGAATTTAGTTCTTCAGTGTATATATTGTGTAGTCTCAGCTCTGGAGTATTTTTTTGTGTGTGGCTTTGCAGTTGCTGCAGATTCATGTCAAGCTTGGAGCTGGAAATATGAAAAATCAGAAGTTATAACGTGGAACTGTGCTGGTTGTTAGGACTTAAAATAAAAAACGCATAAATAGTCAGTGTGAGGTTGATACTTTTGGAGCAAAGTAACTCTTAGAAAGGACTGAGAAACATGGATGTTTCTTACTATTCTATTTTATTTCATGTGGGTGGATGTTAAAATGGAAAAAATCCTGAATTCTGGTTAAGGATGTAATGATGAGGAGTTGCAAAGCCCCCATCTGCTGAGCTTGTGGGGATGGAGTATCACAGAATCCCAGACTGGTTTGGGTTGGAAGGGACCTTAAAGCTCATCCAGTTCCAACCCCCCTGCCAGCAGCAGGGACACCTTCCACTAGACCAGGTTGCTCAAAGCCTCATCCAGCCTGGCCACAAACACTTCCAGGGTGGAGCAGCCACAACTTCCTTGGGCAACCTGTTCCAGTGTTTGACCACCACTGAGTAGAGTGCCTGTTGCTGATGTACATCAAGGGCCTGAGTGGAGGAGTAGGATGATGGAATATTCTGTGTTTAATTGTACAAATTAATATTAATCCATAAAAGCTGCAGTTTTCAGAGGTCTGTAATTTGGCCAGTTGGAGCTGATTTTTAGGAGCGTGGTTAAAAACACTCTTTAATGTTTATTCACTTTGCCTCACCTCTCACCCAACTCCTGTAACCAAATTTTGAATACAAAATAGTCCGATAAGATCTGGACCTTCCTCATCTCTAAAGCAGCAGAGCAGCTTCTCAGGGTTGAAGTTCTGCAAAATACAAGTCAAGATGCCAAAAGTAGCAAAATCTGGCTTGAAGAATTAAAATGTATTCAGGTTGTAATGTCACTGAAACCAAGGAAAGGCAAGCGGTCGATAACCTTTACTGGAGTTGTCCGTACCCGTGTTGGATACACAATTTTATGTACAATTCTGAAGAACAGTCTGAGGCATTTAATGCATTGAAAGACACACTTTATTTAGCTGGAGAAATTTGGCTACAAAATCATAGAATCATAGAATTGTTTGGATTGGAAGGGCCCTTAAAGCTCCTCCAGTTCCAACCCCCCTGCCAGCAGCAGGGACACCTTCCACTAGACCAGGTTGCTCAAAGCCTCATCCAGCCTGGCCACAAACACTTCCAGGGAGGAGCAGCCACAGCTTCCTTGGGCAACCTGTTCCAGTGTCTGACCACCCTCACAGGGAAGAACTTCTTCCTAATATCTCATCTAAACCTCCCCTCTTTCAGCTTAAACCCATTTCCCCTTGTTTTGTCATTAACTGCCCTTATGAAAAGTCCTTCCCCAGCTTTCTTGTAGCCCCTTCAGGTACTGGGAGGCCACTAGAAGGTCTCCCCGGAGCCTTCTCTTCTCCAGGCTGAACAGCCCCAACTCTCTCAGCCTGTCCTCACAGCAGAGCTGCTCCAGCCCTCGGAGAAGGGCTACTATACTTGAAAACTACTATACTTGATGGAAATGTCATTCTTTGCAGTTCAATTTTGCCATTCTGTTTGCTGAAGCGTGTATGAGAGAGACATAGGATGGGTTTTTGACTTTTTCTAGTGTCATTTTTTTTTCCTCTAGCCTCTGTATGACATTGTCCTTGACAGGCGTCACAAAACATTAAAGAGGCTGCACTGACTGATCTCACATCGCTGCCTCTGCTGGGGTTTCATTCAGTTCAACCACAATGGGATTGCTGTGTATAACAAGGATGGTTTTATGCAAATATTTTAGATAATATCCAAGCACGAATCCAGGCTGGGTGGAGAATG
>NW_010335802.1:0-33698 GCF_000700745.2 Antrostomus carolinensis
GAGCAGCCCCCCCCTCCCCTCACAGAGGCGCCCCCCCCTCACAGTCCCCTGTCACCCAAACCGGGCAGTTTATCCCCATTTTGCTTGGAAAATGCGAACTTCCCGACTCCAGGCTTGTTTCTGGGTTGTCCCTAAGCCTGGGAGCAGGGCTGTGCTGGGCCAGGATGACGCACGAAGCCAGGGCACTCGGTTCTTGGGGCGCTGCTACACTGTCCTTTGGCAAGTAACAAAATGGCTTCTTGGATTGACTGCAGCTTCTGGTGAAACCTTTTGTTTGGCACTGATGATCTGACTGCTCAGCCTGAACGCCGAGCATTGTATTCTGGCAAGGTCAGTAAGTCACAGCTATTACTTGAGGAAGGCACCCTATTTACATTGTATTGATATGCTGGAGAAATTAATTTTGAAACTGCTGGCAGTTGCCTTTGCAAATCCTTCTTTGCAGAGGTTGGGCGTATGGAAGGAATGGGATTAATATAACTAGATCCTTGGTTCCTTCTTGGCAACATCTGCAACAAGATGTTGCAGAAGGATGGGGAAGCAATTGTATAGTTGGGATGTGCTTATTTACAGCAGTAAACCCTGGAGATGGGAACCAGGCCAGCCTAGAGCAAACAAGAACAGTGCCAGTGCTTGTTCAGCCTGCGTTAACACACGAACCAGCAAAGCAACTTTCTCTCTCCCTCCCTGCTATCACGTTGATGCCCGAGTTGCTATGAAGGGGAAGAGCTAAAGGATTCCTTCCTCTCCCTCAGCTCCTTGCAGTGTGGCAAGTGGGATGCAGGGGAGCAGCCTGGGCTGCTGGCTGTCTCCCTTGTGATGTGCTGAGGTGCTGGAGGGCAAGGAGAGCTGCTGGGGATGCTGGGGCTTACCTTAGCCTGCTTCTGGGGCTGCAGAAAGTACCAGAAGTAACTGTGAGACAGGCGGTGCACAGCTTGCAGAGGGACGTTGGCATTTCAAAATTTGGTAAGAGATATTTCAGTGTGAGGACCACAAATCATCTACAGACCGTGATTTGGACATCCTTGTCACATACTAATGAGCTGTTTGGGGTTTGTTATGTCTGCTAGCAAAGCATTTTTCTTGTTGGTTTCCTAGTCTGTAATCTGCTTAGTTTGTGTTTGATGGCACTAATTGCTTTCAAGTTGCATAATTTGTCAGTCATTCTGTGGCAGGTGCATAGTCAGTCAGATCTAGGAGGTAAGAATATCTGGGGAAGTGACACTCCTTTGTTGGCTTTGCCATTTCTTTTTAGTTCTTCTTGTTAAAATTAGAAGGAGGAAATTTCTTTGAAATTTGTTTCTTTTTCATAGATTCTGTGTTGCTAGGTGGTCACCAGAAATATTTTCAACTCCACATTCGAAGGAATAATTGTAACTATTTGCTTTATTGAACTGATTTCTACCCCTCATCCCCCCCAGCCTCCTGAAATGAGTCCAGTAGTATCTCAAAGACTTTTTTTGTTACTTGTTTAAGGTACTATAAATATTCCTGTGTTTTCCAGGTACAGTCTTGTGCTTGGACTTAAAGCTAGAACTGCTCTGCTAATGAAGATTGTGGGACAAATACCTTGCTGGACACCTTTGGTTATAAAGACTATGGAAATTATAATATATCTATCTTAATCCACAGAAAATACTGTTTCCTTTATGCCACTAAAATTCTGAGGTTTGGAGGGGAAGCTCAGTGGGAAGGGAGAGGTCTTAGTGCCAAAGAGCCACTTTCTTCTCTCCTGCTTTCTTCTTTCCTCAAACCTTGTGTAGAAAGACCTGGCGAGAGGGAAGGGGTATCCTCCGTTGCCCCACAGATGTTAAAAGATTTGGTTCTTCTCAGACCCAGTGGGTGTGATGATGTGAATCCAGCTTTGCACTTCTGCCTTGTTTCAGAGCTCTACCTACTGAGAACTGCAGATTCACTAGTGATGGCTGGCAGGGTTTCGGACACTGTGAATCCAAACACAATAATGCAGTAGGAATCATAACAGATTAAAGTTTTCCTTTTTAAAAAGAAAGCTTTAAAAAGAGAAATGGGGTGGGGGGAAGAGCACAAACTCAGTAGTCAGGGGATTTAAAATGGGACAAAATGAAAAGTTTGATTTGTTTCCTTGGCACAGAGACAGTATGATTGCTGGATGTAGATAAAGCACAAAAGGAAAGAATTTACAAAGTTCTGTTTATCTAAATTCCCATCATTTGACTAGACATCATCTGGTGCCCCCTTGAATAAGATTATCTGTGTTTGAATGTAGATGTTTATATTTCAATGTGAGAAAGTTTGAGGTTTGAGATTTCCAAGGGAGCATTTTACTGTTTTGCTAAAATGACAGAGCATATTGTTTGTGTCTTTTGATTTTTAAGAGGATTAATAGATTTTTTTTTTTCATAACAGTTATTCTGCTTTGTTATCCTGAGATTTGGTTTAGCTCCAGTTTTATGACTGTTAATGTTGTTTTTTAATTCCTTAACAGATCACAGGTACGTGATGGACATCTCAGTAGGTTTGTTTTTGATTCACCTGGTTATTTTTTAATAGTATTTTTTGTGATATTCATTTGCAACAAATATAACAGCAAATAACTAGTTAATGGAAATAAAATGCTTTGTGTTACAGTTCCATCACCTCTTTTCTATTATATTGATGGTTTTGTTTTCTTCTTATGTTTAAGTTAGCTTTTCTCCAAAAGAAAATAATTCAAATAGTAATCATCAACCACAATTTTCTCATTAAAATACACAGCTTGTTAAATATTAGTATATAGAATCTAGTGCAAACTTTTAAGCAGTGTTGTGTAGCAATTTTTTGATATTTTTTCCCCTGAAGAGATGTTTCCATTAGTAAAAACTTGAAGTGTTTTTTCACTTTTTCTTATTGACATGTTCATTTTAATCTTTTACAAATATGTTCATTTGGAAAAATATAATAATTATTAAAGCATTATAACAGAAGCAGATTTTGGCAGTTAACTTTTTTTTTTTTTTAGAGATCTGTTTTCTCATGTAGTTCGTTTCCCTTTGCCTTAGGCTAGGGAATTAATTTTGTTATGATAGGGTGAGGAGTCATTTGTTTAGGCTGTTGT
Organism: Antrostomus carolinensis; assembly: GCF_000700745.2. NCBI lineage: Eukaryota > Metazoa > Chordata > Aves > Caprimulgiformes > Caprimulgidae > Antrostomus > Antrostomus carolinensis. The sequence continues at coordinate 3,077 of NW_010335802.1, forward strand.
TCTGTCAGAGAGGTTATGAAGCAATGAAAGACAGTCAGTTTGGAGCAAGGGGAAAGTAGAAAAATGTGCTGTATTTTGGAGCTTCTACTTGTAAAGTTCTGTAACATATAGAATCTATAATATGGTATTAAAAACTGTAAGTTTGAGATGAGTCCCTGGCTTTAATGGAAGAAACCACCATGCTTTGGCGAAGGGAATGAAGAGACTCTTGGTCTCTTGGGATTATGCAGTGATGTTGCCACATGGCCACATGACCAGGGGATGGTGAAATGTTTTTCTCTGCAAGGCAGAGGTTTTTATGCAGTGGTAAAACATGCAGTGACACGCGTGATGCCCACAAGAAAGCTGGGGAAGGACTTTTCATAAGGGCAGTTAATGACAAAACGAGGGGAAATGGGTTTAAACTGAAAGAGGGGAGGTTTAGATTAGATATTAGGAAGAAGCTCTTCACTGTGAGGGTGGTCAGACACTGGAACAGGTTGCCCAGAGAAGCTGTGGCTGCTCCTCCCTGGAAGTGTTCAAGGCCAGGTTGGGTGAGGCTTTGAGCAACCTGGTCTAGTGGAAGGTGTCCCTGCTGCTGGCAGGGGGGTTGGAACTGGATGAGCTTTAAGGTCCCTTCCAATCCTAACTGTTCTATGATTCTATGCTTTCTTCTTCATCTTATGTTGCTGTTCCAGTGCTTGTGTCTTAACACTGTTCTGCTTTGTGCCATGAAGTCCTTTATTTCATTTTTAGTGCTGAGAGTAACTGATAAAAACAAATTTCTTTCGCTGAAACCTGTCGTCATGGACAAATAGTACATCTGCTATTTCTGCAGTAGGAACCAACAGCAGCACTCTGTGCATGCAGTGGTTCTTCTTTTGCTGTGTTACAGTAGATGTGATTTTTTTGGTTGTTGTTGTTTTAAGTCACAAATACAGATTTACATCAGTGCATAATTCTTTTGTAATGCTCACTTTTCATTGAGGCTCTTGATTTTATCCACTATTTTTTAATCAACCTTTTTTCCAAATAATTTTGCTATGCTTTTTTTTCTTTTTCTGTTTAATCTCTGTGTTTAAAAATAGAGAATTTTGAGATATCATTAAAGCCTCTGACTCCATGAAATTTTAACAGATGTGATACTTGAGAGGCTCTGTAGTGGGCAGCGATCATTTATCAGGCAGTACTTTTTAAGACCTGCATTATTATTCAGTAATTAAAAATTCACAGGAGTGAAAAGATACCTTTGTAAATATTTTATTCTCCTTTTTTTTTTCCTTTCCCCCTACAAGAATTTTTAAGACAGTAGTACCTTTTATGTGAGACTGCTGACAGCTATGGGATAATTTTCTGTGGACAATACTTGTGACAAGGTAGGCAGTTGGAGACAGTATTTAAGAAAATGGCTTAGTGTGTTGGATTGTTTCAAAGAGTGCACGTGGTCATTTTTTGGAGAATGAGGAAAGAAAGGAATACCTGCAGTAATGTGCATATTTTGCTTTTGTTATTTTGTTGAGATACTGGGAAAGCTTTAGCATTGAGTGGAGTTAAAAACTGCTGAACATAAAATATAATTGATCAACATATTACTGACTCTTTTTTGACATGTATGTGGCTGAAGTCCTGTGCATATTTTGCCTAATCGCCGCTTTACTTTATTATTTCCATTTCTACCATAGAATATTAAATATACTTGGGTTTTTTTGACATTTCAATAAAAACTTTCATCTTTTCTTTATATGTCACTGCTAAGTTTTTCATATTTTCTGTGTATTGTTAAAAAGCTATTTTAACAGATTCTTTTGGGAGGGTAAAGCTAGTGTGTATACTTTTGTGTTCAGTGGGTATTTAGCCATAATGTTGTCAATGGAAATAAAATGCCAAAATCAAGTGTGGTTTGAACACCTAGAATTCCAAATCACAAGCCAGTAAATTTCCAGCTGGTTTACACTTAGTGTGTTGTGTCACTGGAGAAGTTGGATCATCTTTCCTTTAGAGTTTTGCTAGTTCTGGCTTTAGCCTCATCATTGTGTTCCTTGTTGCTTTGTCGATTTTGATACAAGGTTAATTCTGTTTACAACAATACCAAATTCTGAACTGAATTCTCTTCTACTCGTGCTTACAAGATTAAAAAACAATACTTGTTTAAAAAAAAAATTCATATCACTGGGAAATGCTGCTAAATAAAAACCTCTTCCTCGTGCGACTGAATATAATACTGAATGCAACCGAATGTAACACCATGTGTGAATATAAGACTTGCACTATATGTTTGTATCTATATTGAAATAAACTTGCTTTTAAACTGGCAGAGAACATCTATCTACAGAACTCCAAGTGATGCTTCCCCTTGCTTTGAAAAGATGATGTCAGTTCTCTTGTTTCATCCATGAGAGTTGACTGTATCTTGATAGCTGATTTTAGGGAAAAATTAAAGCTAGCTGGACCAAATACTGGGAGTCTGAAAAAAAAAAAGGGTTGTTTTTCTTTTTTCTCTAAGTTTTCACGTTTGACAAGCTCTTTCCTTCTGCTTACAGCCTTCTAGTCCAGTTTTGCCTTCTGCTGTTGTCTTTCTACTATTCAAGAGTCTTCAGATTTCTCCCAAGGTGATGATTTCAAAGTTACAGCTGTGTTAGTTTTTGACTGACTCATAGTAATCACTATTGCAGTACATAACTCAAATTTTTTTACTTTCTGACCTCATGTCTTAGATTTTGACTGTCATCTGCTTTTACTGTTCCACATACAAAAGAAATGTCTTCAAAATATGTAGAAAACAACATGTGTATAGAAACTTTCTAAAAGTATAGCAAGTATGGCAAGACAGTGGCTTAAAATCTTCCTTCATAAGACTCACTTGTAAAACACTGAGACAAGGAAAGACTTCTTATGAATAGAAAAAACTGAAGAGGAGTGGACATCTATTTTAGATCAATAGATTCGCCATATGATCCCTTGTCAAAATCTACTTATTCTTTTTATAAATCATAGTATAAGTTAAAAAATGAACGTGGGTGAATAATGCTCTGTCAGATGTGAATAACAAATGGTATTTTCAACAGTGTATTTGAGTCAGGAGTAGTGAGTTGGGGCAGAATCTATAGTCATGGAACTATATACAGAAATTCTAGTAAAATTTTAAGGATGTGTTTTAGGTTATTTCTCTCCTTTTCCCCTAGAAAAAAATAATATCTTGCAGTAGTGGGGTACCATATGAAAGAATTGATTTGGTCTTCTCAGAGAAGAGAGCTTGTTGTATTGACAGTATATATATTTCAGCTGAGCAATTTATTTAAGCAGTTTTCTCCCTGGAAACGTTGAATTATAGTACTAGTACGTGTTGGGGATGGTAACTGAAACTTAAGAGAAGTGTACTACGTGGATGCTTACTTCTTTGTTGCTGAATGTGCATGGATAAATACTTAAAGGAGAGTTAATGAAAACCATCTTTGATTAACGCAAGCTTTAGCTAGGATCCTGGGCTTTAGTGAATGCTACATTTATAGTTGTCTCTCTGGCCTGTATGAACTGCAAAAATTATAGATGAACCTGAGGAAAATTGGAGTGTTAGGGACCCCGGTTTTGTTTTGGAAAGTAGCATTTGGAGGGCAGCTGTGAGAGAAGCACTGTAAGTGACAGGTTAGTGTAACTTTGTCTTCCATGTGTTCCACTTACGCTCTGGTTTCATTATTTCACTTAGTGGTTAAAGTGGTGTGTACGTGTTAGCTGTTCATTTCTGAAAATTAATGTTAACACAGTGAATGTTTTTTAAAACGTACTTGCTTCATTTGCCTAAAGATTCTGGGTGCCAAGAGATTGTCTGAATCTCTCTTGATGTTCAAAGCAGCTTTCATTTTCCTTGGATCAGAATGATGACAACCCAAGTGTTTGTTTTTTCCCTTACGGTTTAGGTCTGGGGGGATTGGATCTTTGATATTTTGGATTTTCTCCTCAGATGGAATAGCAAGGCTCTATTTCAAGGGTATGGAATGTGTGTTACCCATAAAGCTATTATTGAGTAAGGACAAAAACTATTTTCGAAAGCTGATGAGGCAAAGTGTCAGAAATTAAGTTAGCACACACCATCTAGAGAAAAGCTGGTCAATCAAGAGAGAACATGGAGGAAGTAGCTTTTTTTAAAAAAAAAAGAAAAAAGAAATAAAAATATGTTTGTTTAGATGTAATACTTGTGTTGTCAAGTGCTAAATGTTTGGTTTTTTTTTTCATGAGATATTGCATCCTTGAGTAAAGGAGTGGCAGAAGAATGCAAAATAAAATTGAAATGTTTATTATATTCTTGTGAATTGGCCTGATATTTCTTTCCCTGTTAATCCCTCAAAGATGTCTAGTAAATGTGTTTAGTGGTACCAGTAGTGTAGTGTTTTTTAAATGGAGAGGGTTTTTTACTGCTTTTGTTGGATCTGTCTCAGCCAGAAAAGCTAATGTTAACTGGTTTATGGGATTGTTTTATGAAACTGTATATGCTGACATAAAAAATATTCAGGAGGCAGTGTAATTTTATACATGTACATTGGCAAATAATTCAGATACATAAATTCAAATAATGAATTATTTTTTGCTTTAGTTGATTTCCTCTTGGTAAAATATTTCTGCGTACTGCTGTGGGATGTGAATATGCTCTGTAGTAAGGACTTCCTATTAAACCTTTGTATTGGTGAACGTAGAAAGCAGTGTTTGCTCTGACAGTGGATTTGTGTCTGTATGACAGATGTGCTGAATTGTCCTCATTGTGCTTTTATTCCTCTGAACCTATTCATGTTTCAAATAATAAAAAAGGCATTGTGAGAGCCAAACACTTTCATGCCAACATAACAATATTTGAAGAAGATAATCAAAGCTGTTTGTTCTGCTTTACTGCTTTCACTTTGTCTGCAATTCAGGTCTTCATTATGAAGCAAGATGGTGTCTGAAACACTGTCTGTAAAAGAGGTAAAAAAAAAAAAAAGAAAAAGAAAAAAAAAAAGCCAGAATAGATCTGGGACTGAAGCACCAACGGAATTGATTTCAACTAGCTGGAATGTTCTTGGATGTGTGTGTATTTTCTGTGTGATCATGGACCGTTGTGTGCCATTGCCAGCCTCTTACAGACTATGGCTGTCATCTTTAGAAAGAAACATACTGAAACCTTGGCATGTAAATATGTCTTTTATATATATATATATCTATAAAAATTTTGTTTTACTTGGACTTGCACTTTATAGAAAACCTGAGATTATAATCTTTCTTGTTATAGTACTTAAAATAATGATACCTCTGCTTTGTCTGTAGACCTAGAATCACACAGAATCCCAGCATGGTGGGGTTGGAAGGGAGCTCAGGAGATCATCCAGTCCAACCCCCCTGCCAAAGCAGGCTCCCTACAGCAGGTTGCACAGGAAAGTGTCCAGGTGGGTTTTGAACATCTCCAGAGAAGGAGACTCCACACCCTCTCTGGGCAGCCTGTCCCAGGGCTCTGGCACCCTCACAATGATTGGTGAAACTTTCTGCAGAGCAGAACCAGAAAACTTGGTTATATGGCAAGAAGAGTAGATGTGACAGCACAGTACTAAGAGACAGCCTTTGCTAACAATATAATTCTTTCTGGCTTGTTCTTGGGGGTTTGTGGAAGTGTTTTTGTGGGTTTTTTTGGTGGTGGTGGTGGTAGTCCTTCAGACTTTTGTTTAGCCCTCAAAATAATGGGTCATATAATAATTAAAGATATTAATAAAACATGGCTAGAGTATTTGCATGAATAAGAAAGGAAATGAAGCATGCTTATAGAACACTCTTCTCCATCCTAACTTGAAAGTTGACTTTAATTCTCATGGGCTTTGGAAAGATATATAGAGAGAGAGGTGGGTTAGTTTTGGTTTTGGTTTTTTCTCCCCACCCCAGCTTAGGATGCTGATCTTCCCAAGAAATTTAATACAGAGCTTTTATAATAAGAAGTACTTGTAATCACTGACACTTGGAAAAAAATTGTATTGAAATTGATTTGGCTTTTTATACTTGAGTTGAAAGAGGGCCTTGTACTAGCTGTACATAAGTACAGATTATTTCGTGGGGAGGGAAAAAAAAATGCAAACAACAGAAAAACCCCAGGCCGAACAATCTCATACTGAGCTGTAACCTGCCTTTGGAGCACATGGCTTTGCAGTTCCTGAAGCTGTGTTTGGAAGGAATAACGATGATAATAATATCAAATTTCTGATTTTTTGTTTGTTTGTTTGTTTAAAGTCAACTGCTGAATTATTCTTGGAAATTAGAAATATTTTTTTAGCACTGATTTTTAACGAAAGTGCCCTGCATGATTCAGTATGTTAACCATAGCCTGAAAAAGCAGCTAAAGACATGCTTACCATTAGCTTGTTTCATATAATTAAATGCTTTGTTGGATTGCAGCCAGACTGCTGACCATGGTGTACCACTGACCTTTTGCATGGCACAAATATGTGAATATTTTGTACTCACATAATCACAGAATGTCAGGGATTGGAAGGGACCTCAAAAGATCATCCAGTCCAATCCCCCTGCCAGAGCAGGAACCTAAACGAAATCACACAGGAAGGCGTCCAGGCGGGTCTTGAATGTCTCCAGAGAAGGAGACTCCACACCCTCCCTGGGCAGCCTGTCCCAGGGCTCTGTCACCCTCACTGTCAAGAAGTTTTTTCTCACGTTTAAGCAGAACCTCCTGTGTTCCAGCTCACACCCATTGCCCCTTGTCCTACCATTGGGCATCACTGAGAAGAGCCTGGCTCCATCCTCCTGACATTCACCCTTAACATATTTATAAACATTAATGAGGCCACCCCTCAGTCTCCTCATTTCCAAGCTAAAGAGCCCCAGCTCCCTCAGCCTTTCCTCAGCAGGGAGATGCTCCACTCCCCTCATCATCTTGGTGGCTCTGTGCTGGACTCTCTCCAGCAGTTCCCTGTCCTTCCTGAACTGTGGGGCCCAGAACTGGACACAATATTCCAGATGCGGCCTCACCAGGGCAGAGTAGAGGGGGAGGAGAACCTCTCTCATTTGTATTTTGTGTATTTTTAAGCTAACAGTCTTCTAATGCTCCTGTCTTTGAGGGATTTTGTGGAAGATTATAGCAGATCTCCAGAAAGCTGGACAAATAATGGTGATGTCATAGTAAATGCCAATTAATATTTGTGCTGTTAACATCTGTTAGATTAATTTTAATTTCTAATCTCCAACTGTCTTGGAAAGGAAAGGTATCAGTAATTGTAACTGAAATTTGATTCTTAAACTTCCCATTGGAAGCGGTTGATCACATGTAAATGATTAAAGTCCACAAAATAGTCTGGCTTTACAAACTAAGAGTATTGGACACTTATTCAAGGAAAAAAACCCTCTTATTCTGTTACAGGAACATTTTAAAACTTCTTATGGTAATTACTTTGATCCAAACTATAATAATGCTTTAGTGAAATAAAACTGGAGACTAGAGATGGGGAGGGATTTCTTTATTTGCTGCAAACGCTCCCTAAAATAGTCAAACTTCTCGTATTATCAAGATGAGACATTAGGCAGCAGAAGAACATTGGAGTTTCAAAGAGGGGGTTTGATGATACTGGAACATCTGCTGGACGTTAACCAAAGGCCATATACAGTTATTCCCAAATGTGGTAAAAAATTCCAATATAGTGGTTTCTTTTCAATATTTAACAGTCAATTGTTTATGATTTCACAAAACTAAATGGCAGCTTAAATATGTTGTTTAAGGCATGTGTGAGGAACTGCACTATAGACTTGATGCCACATAATGTCTGTTGAGAAGCCTGAGATGGTAGGTGAAAAAGGGAAAATAAATAAAAACTAAAGGGGCTGGTAATGATTTGGTTACTGTGAAAATGATTGTGCGTTTTGCCACTAATTTTCCTTTAATTCAGCACCTAAGTTCTTTGACTACAATCCCAAATATTTCATTTTTTGTGCTTTCATTACAATCGTAATCTATCAAAAATTTTTAGTTTGATGTAGAATTTCTACCTGGGGAGAATTTCATATGAAGTGTTTAGTCTCTTGAGAGACTTTAGCTTTTTTATAGTATGTATATTAAAAACTTACTACCAAAAGCCAAGAGGGCGTGCTGTGAGGTGCCTGCAGCCCTCTCCACTTACCCTGGTGGAACAGTGCTTGCTGAGCAGTGGAACCCCAGTGGTTTTTGTGTCCTCTTAATGTTCTTGCTTTGTGTGTGTGTATTTCCCGGGACATAATGATGGATATGGAAAAGTAAAATGGAATCTAAAACCTGTAACTTCTAGTTAGTTGGCATTTTGGTTCTTAATAAATACAGTACCTGGGGTTTTCACATAGTTGTTTGGGTGGAATGTTTACTCAGCTTATTAGGAGATGAATGATTATTTGAGCCGAACTTTGTCCTATGCTTCTAAGTTTCATAAAGCACTTAATGATTACTGATATGGCCATTAAATCAAGATGATTTAAGTAGTTGAAAGGGTATGGGTTTTAGTGGCTTTATTTAGACTACTTTCAGCTGAGACGGTATAATGTTGCTGAATGTGTAACTTGTAATTTATCCCTTTTTCAGATTTTTTTAGATTACCGTTAATACATCTTCCTCTGTATTCTGCGATCAGTACTGCTGAGTGTTCTTGAAACAGCGGGTTCCCTATCTAGTAGCTCAGTTGCGCTGATAGGCGCTTGATAATTCCTTTGGATTTAGAGTGCAGATGTGTTGTCCTTAAAGCCTTTTCCCGTACGTAGCAGTGCAGATGCCTCGTGTGTTTAATATGTGTATGAGTCCAGCCAATTTTTTTAACCTTGACTCTGTGTGAAATTGGAGTGTACAGCAGCGGGTGGTGTAAATCGTGCACTGAAGGCTGGATTGTGAGAGAACTGCAGGTCGGAGAGGGAAGGAAGGATGTATGCAGTACTGCATGCTGCTTGATCTGATCACATGGCAGACAGGAGGAACTATATGAGGATGGTTTGAAATTCGTTTCCAGAACTCATGCTTATATAAGTCAAAAATAAATTTTCTCTCTATTCCCAAATTAACCAATTTATTAGTGTCAAGATCTAGACTTAAAATTACATTTTACTTAGGATTTTTCCCTTGTTCTAATTACTTCTAAAAAGAAAGAAAAAGTAGATGTAATTTGGAATTTAATTTGCTGAACCATTCAGTGGGAGAACAGTAAGATTTGAACGTGTAGTTATGATGTACTACAAGAATAAATGTTAGACTAAACTTTGATTTTTAGCTGTGGGATGCTAGATTATTTATCTGCTACTGAAAGATATTTGAAACAATAGGTTTAATGAAGCTTTCAACTACATCTTAGGAAAATGAAGTTTTCTCACATGCTTCTGAAATAAGGCTGAGAAACAAAATGTATAGTCCAAAAGTTTAGTATGCAATAGGGGGTCAGAGATGATAAGAGAAATTAAAAAGATTACTTTTGTATTTTTGGAATGAGCAATATGTATTGCCGATCACTTCTGTTTGTTTTCTTCCAGAATTTAACCTGTACTATGGACTAAGTACTGAAGAACACCCCCCCCGCCCATTATGTTTTCTTTCAAACTTTTAATGATACTTTCAGCCACTGCTTGTTCTCAAAATTATATAAACTGAGGAGTTGACCTTTCCTAAGTAAACACTTGTTTGCTTTAGTTAGATCATGTGTGTGTTTTCTTTTCCACATTAGTCTTTTAAGTCACTATATCTGACAAACAGGTAGGACTAGATTTTTCTTTAAAGCTTTTTATTGTTTGTGCTAAGTCGAAATAATGAGTTTATCAACACCATGTGATTGACAATGGTAATACAGATTATTTTTTGGTGATAGATGAGTTTCTGTAACACTCTCCTCTTGCCCCATCCCCATTTTCTTTTAAAGGAAAAGTAGGTGTGATTTGGAAAAGAGATTAACACTTTAACTGCCTGGGAAAACCTAGGCTACTTCTATTAATGTTTATTAATTGCTACTCTTCTGATTGAGTTCTGGGCCACTTGTACAGTGACTTTAATAAGCTGAATTATGTCATCCTCCAGGGAAGGAGGTCTCTAGTGTGCTAGAGAAACTGATTCCTTTCAAGGTGTTTTCATTTTTCTTAAAATGACTTTGAGAAACCTGTGAGTTCCTGTGTGTTCTCAAAGGTTAACTCACATGCTGTTTTGAACGATGTCATGTGACCATGTGATTATTTTTTTAATGCAATATGATTAGATAATACCTTCTTCTTTTTTCATCTCTTTCTGTCAGAGTCAGATAGAGAAAACTGAATTTGGAGCTTGTTTTGGTCTCAATTTTTTTTTTTTTTCATTTTTAATCCTAAAAGTCATGAAGCAAAATATAAATAGTCACTGTTAGTTTGTTCCAGAAAATGTTATTGATTTTATGTGGAAACTGTTTATTTGTAAAGCTATTGAGAATTTTCTTAAATGACCCTCGTAGAGTTATTTGTATAGACTTTGGGGCTACAGAAGATACGGAAAGGTTAGAGATTTTAATCACGCTACTAGCTGTCTGCAGTAATGAATTAACTTTCCTCTCTTGTGCACTGAAAACAAGGTTTATGTTTCAAGAACTACTCAACTGTGGAGTAGATAATGAACTGAGCAATTGTAAAATAACTAACTAAAAAACCCCCTTTCATTCTGATAAACCTACAGTTCATGTGTTGTCAGGGCAATGATTGTATGTTTATCGTAAAAATATAATACATGAACAAACAAAATGTCCTCTGTTTGAAAAGCTGCACTTGCCAGGAAGGAACAAGTAGTCTATTTATTTTTTCTGGATGGATTGTGGGGTTTTGCTTATTGTAATAACAATAGGGGACGTTCTCCCCCCTGCCACCTCCATTCCAGTTCATAAAAAAAAAGAATATTATCATTGGCAACCTTACCAGCACTTTGCATGCCTAGAGTTGGGTTAGTTTGAGCGGTAGGAGCTGATAAGCAGCTTTGGAGCTTTGCCATCAAAAGATCTCCCTCTTCTCCCTGCCCCTTCTTCCCCCCCATGCCCCCTTCATCTGCTGTACCAGTGCTGTCACTGTGCTAGAGAAAGGCCTTTTCCCACAGATCGATTGTCTTCATCCCTGGAGAGAAGTAGCCAGATCCATTAATTATTCCCATTTCCTTTGCCAGGGAAAGCAAGAGCAGTAGTCAGAAAAGCAATCTATTTCAACATTTATTTTTAATAAATTCATCCATCATATTATTTTAAGAGGTTATTTACTTAATGTTCCGTTTATTTCTGACTGACCTCTTTAATGTTAGCTTCTCTTAAAACATTCATCAAAATACACGTAGTGCTCTTAAGTGGATTTAATTCGTTCCTTACCACGCACTTAGAACCATTTTTGTGCTCATAGACCTGTGTTTGACATTACTGAATGCTGCTGTGGACTTGCTGCCACACTGGTAGGGATACGCTCTGAGAATTTGGCATTAGTAGGTAACTCTTCTTAGAGGAAAGTCAGGCAAACTTATTTTCTTAGGGTTTTTTTTTTTAACCTTTTTATTTTTTTCTGAAACAGGAATTACCATCAAGGCAAAGCATTACATACAGAGAAATGTGGTTGGTTGCTTTGTTTGATTGTTTTAAATATGGAAGAAATAAGCTAAGACCAATTTTCTTTAAGGCTTTATAAACATCTTCTATTTTCCTTAGAAAAATCTGCTTATTTACTACTGAATTTTGATAGAGTCCATTTTCCTGATATGCCTTTGCACTTGGTGAAAATAGAAAATGCAGTACATTATAACTTGCCATAGCTAAATGCCTGAAGTGTTCACCAGTGAAGCAAGGTTTATGTTTATTTCTGTTGAGAGGGGGAAAATGTGGCTATGGTTTTTTGTAATATGGTAACATTGACCTTTTCCTGACCAAACTTCTTTTCATTATCAAAATCAAAGCAAGCTTTGCAGCAACAGAACCTGCTACTTATGCTGAGAACCTTTATCCTGCTGCCAGCACTGCAGTCTAGGTGGAGGAGGTTGCAGAGCTATGCACTTTAACTATCCATCTATCTATAATATATACTTATAGACATATGTTTATCATTCTTTCAGTAGGAAAAAATAACCTTTTCTGATTTAATTTTTTCCTCTAACAGATATGTTTGCTTTATTCTGTCACAATTAGGCTTATCTTTTGGTGGACTATGTTAAGCTAAAAGATTGTTGGTGCTCTGAGACTTGACAGTTGGCTGTGTGCAAACAATGGCCATATACTGTAATAAGAAAGTAGGGGTATAGAGGAATTAATCCCTTTCATATTGGTTTGCTTATTTAATTTAATAAGGCTTCTAATACTTTAGTTCTGTATAAGACTGAAACACAGAATCAATTTAGCCAACAAAAATTGCCTAGTGAGATTCTTTTCTTCTTGCTAAATTTTAAGAGTCTGTCAGCTCATCCCCATGGAACACAATGTATTTCCATCCCTTCTCCTACAAGAGATGCTTTAGGGATCTCTGAGAGCAGCAGCTGGTAGTCCTCCACAAAATACAGTGAAAGCTGAATGTTAAATCCACAATGGCAGTATGGAGCTCCCAGAAACAAGGTCAGGGACTAGCAATAACATGTCTACCTTCCATCTCCTCTGTGAGGATGAGTGTTCTGACCCATCCCTAGAGCTTGTGATGAAGCTACCAAGTAAAAAGCAAAAGTAGATGGAAGACATTAGCTTGGCTCCAGACGATGTCCTGCATCACTTTTGATTGACTTCTCAGCATTGAGTTTTAGGAAGATGAAGATGTTCCATGAGAAACAGGACTATGTCAACACTGCAACAGCTGCCTGCAAACTACAGTCAGAAATTATTCAAGGCCACCCTTATTCCTGTTGCAGAGAAAGCTGTACTGGAATTAAGATCATCAGTCTCACAATGTTCCAGTTTGTTGAGGGGGTATTAGGTAGTGTTATGGCTTCATATTGTTCTGGTGAGGTTTTGCAGAAGTAGATGCCAAGAGAAGCATGTGTGTTATGTGTAAGTTCTTTTTCTGGTACTTAGTAACGTGTGGTTTGCGGTATCAGGTAGAGGTTACGTAGTCCAACTGAACTGAGGGGGAAGTTGAACGTCATGCTGCGTGGTATTTGGAGGGTATTTTCTGAAGGTAGAATACAACTAAAGATTGTGTTTCTTACTATTGTCTTTCTTGAGGGAATATTTTGAACTTGTTTCTGCTTCTTTTATTTAAATGGATAGTACATACTGTACTGTCTTCTGTGTTCAGCAAAACAGGTGACGAGGAACGGCTCAGCTCATCCTACCTACACAGCCATTCATTTTAATTAGAATTCAGCCGACTCTCTCTGCCTTCTGTATGATTTGTATAAATGACTGACTTTAATTTGACCTCCTGGAGTGTGAAGGGCTTTCAGACTCCAGTTAAATGTTGTAAGTTGCTGTCTTTCCTGCAGTGGATGGGGAGTGGGAACTGATGAACCATTCCTATTGAAGAGAAACCTGTTTGAGCTCAAACATAGAGCTGGGTGTGACGGGTCTCAGCTGCTTCTCTGTTAAGCGTAAAATGAAAATAATGGTGGATATATAATAATTGTAAGGAGTTACCTGCCATGAAGACAGCCATTTATTATACCTGCTGTAATTATAAGCCTGAACTTCAATGCAATTTTAGCAAAGTCGTCTCCTATTTAGATCCTCTGGATGTGTTCTCTTGATAATTTCTTAATACTTTTTCAGCTACTGCTTCCAGTGTGCAGCCTTCATGAAGACATTTTACTGACTGGTAAGACATTTTACTGACTGGTCCCTTGCAGGTTGTAGTGACCTTGAGGATAGGAGAAAAGGGCTGAAGTGCGATGCCAGCTCTGCAAAGGCCGTGGGAGGGACTTCAGTTTACCGGAGACATTGCAAAGACTGAGTGAGTGACAGGAGCTGAATGCCTTAAGCAGTTGTCAAAGTTAGGATGAGTAGGATAACTTTATTTATTAAGGACTTTACAGAGGTAATTGAGTGAGCCAGGTCAGCTGAACGATTTCAGGTGAAGGGACAGAGGTCAGAAGGAGTTGTAGCTCCAGACTGTCAAGCCTATGGACATGCTCAAGAAGACATGGAAGTGGAGATAAGACTGTTACTGAAAGGATAAGTACACGATGATAAAACCATCATTCCCTTCTGGTAAAATGTTGAATAGCTCATAAAATGAGAGTTAAAAGATGCATCCTTATGTGAAAAGACAGTGTTGTCTTTTTGTTAATGATTTTGTTTGCATGTTGAGATGATCCTGCCTTTGTCAGAAGGAAGGCTAAAATTACAAGCTGATTTCCATTTTAAAGGGAGAGATAGAAGGCATAGAAACAAAGTGAAACTCTTGGGAGCTTACTGAAGGCATAGAATTGAAAGGCTGATTCCATAAAGAATAAGAAGTAGTGACCTTAGTCACCTGGTAACCAACCTGGTCGAAAAATACCAAACCTGGACGAATTCCACCCCCCCCTTTTCCCCCAAACAAATACCTTTATTAATATTTATTTTCTATCCAGGTTTGATGAGTGAAGGGACAAAAAAGGGGAGAAGTTTTCCAGGTTTCTGTCTTCAGAAGTAAGCAAGTAAACTTGACTGTCTCTAATCAGAGACCAATAGAACTCATTGGTTGCTGTCCACATATGTTGCACTTATTATAATAAAGGTGAAAAGTCCAGGACAGGGGCATGTGCTGCAGTTCAGCTTACCTGTAGAGAGTCAGCTGAGCAGAGTTCAATTCAGCAGCACTACGTGCTGAAGTTTATCTAGGTGGAGTTTTGAGAAAGATTTCTCGTACTGAAAGGAAACAGATAAAATTGTTGGGTACCAACATAAAGGTGTGCAAGTACTATGGAAACACAGAGTTCTAGGACACCACGCAGATATTTGGACACTTCCATATGAAGAAAACCCATCTGTAGGAAAAGAATGTCAGTCCAAATATACATAACTGTGTGATGCAACCATCCATAAATGCTTGATGTGGTCAGAGGTGAAAGTAGGGTAGGCCTTGCTAAGGGGACAGCAGTGAACTGTAGGCTGAATGGATCTAATGGCAGCTAAGAGAGAACACAGCATGTAATATTTCCTACCAGGAATGGCTGTTTAGACAGGTCAGGTCTCTTAAGTTAATTGGCAGATATATCCTTGAATTAGTTCTTTAAAATAAGAAAGATCAGAACATCCAAGACTTGAACAGTTTCTCCTCCCCACCTTTTCTGACACTTGCTTACAAGTAGTTTGCTGTTAGACATGCTAAATCTGAGGCAGTGTGAGAAAACAGATTATATAGGTAAAATGTGTGGTGTTAGAGAACTGGGACTGCCTCAGTAACTAATGAGTTGTGATTAGTGAAGTTCATCAGATAACAAGAGTCTTCTGCCATCTTTGAATTCTATCTCACGTTACCAACAAATCCTGTAGACCTGTAAATTTTGAGAGTGGCAAGGGCTGTCTTGAGATAACTCTGTAACCTGTTGACCAGGAGAAATTAAACTCACTCTGTTCTGATCTGACTTCTAGTTCCCCATGGTCTGTGGTGACATTGTATATACAGCTGCTTTGGCCAGAACTGCAGTGATGAAAGGAGGTTCCAGGTTTCTTCATACGTGAAACAGTAGCTGCTTGTTGTCATCAAGGAAATGGGGAAAGCTTTTGAGAGCAACTCGTTCAAACAGATTGCGTTTGTTTGCCCATGTGTACTGCTGCCATATGCTGGAAAGAAGTTTAATTGTGTAGTTATCTCTGCTTTTCCAGTTAGATATGTTTGGCTTATACTTTTGTGTTCAAATAATTTACTTAAAGCTTACCAGACCTTTAGAAAAATAATATTTGATAAATAGTTGTTCTTATTGCTCTCTGGACTGTACAGATATGTGTGGGAACATTTAACACTGTTAAGGGTTACATACAGCCCCTGCATCAGCATTACTAATTTCTAAGTGGCCAGCAGGTCGAGGGAGGTGATTCTCCCCCTCTACTCCGCTCTTGTAAGGCCCCACCTGGAATACTGCGTCCAGTTCTGGAGCCCCCAACATAAGACAGACATGGACCAGTTAGAACAAGTCCAGAGGAGGCCACCAGGATGATGCGAGGGCTGGAGCAGCTCTGCTGTGAGGACAGGCTGAAAGAGTTGGGGCTGTTCAGCCTGGAAGAGAGAAGGCTCCGGGGAGATCTTATAGTGGCCTCCCAGTACCTGAAGGGGCTACAAGAAAGCTGGGGAGGGACTTTTCATAAGGGCAATTAATGACAAAACAAGGGGAAATGGGTTTAAACTGAAAGAGGGGAGGTTTAGATTAGATATTAGGAAGAAGTTCTTCACTGTGAGGGTGGTGAGACACTGGAACAAGTTGCCCAAGGAAGCTGTGGCTTCTCCTCCCTGGAAGTGTTGAAGGCCAGGCTGGATGAGGCTTTGAGCAACCTGGTGTAGTGGAAGGTGTCCCTGCTGATGGCAGGGGGGTTGGAACTGGATGATCTTTAAGGTCCCTTCCAATCCTGACCATTCTATGATTCTAAAAGGTGGAGTTTGTTGACAAACACACAAGTCACTTAAGGTTTTATTTTGTTTAAATGTTACAGAACGTTCTTACCTGACTTCCTATTAGATAGTATCCACTGTGGTGGATGTACATGGAGAATATATTAGTGAAATACTATAAGGTGGTATTTGGAATCTGAAAGCATTTTTCAAACACAGTTTGATTCTTTAATTTCAAAGCAGTAAGAAATAGGTTCAGCATATTTTTCTACATCCCTCTGGTATTTATTCTTTAGTTTAATCAGGTAGACTTTTCCTGTCCTAGGGAGATCTAATGTGATGGGTTACTTTGGTTTGACTTTCTTAGCTGTACTTCATCTCTGAGAGTGCTTCAGATTCAATGAGATGTAAGTAATGTTCAGAACAGTAGAGAGGAATGTCACTTCTGTGAACATTTTTATTTTCTTCTGGGTTTGTCCTTTGCACCTGGAATCTGCTTGACCACCTCCAGTCTGCAGAATTTACCATGTTGCGAGTTCTTCAGTTGATCTTCTTCTGTGGATAGAGAATGATGCATCTGACTAGAGGGATGCTGACAAGCACATGATTTGTATATCTTTGCTTATATTTCGAGTTAAACTGAAGAAAAAAAAGTGTCTTTTCACCCAGAGTATGCTGTAGGGATTGATTTCTTTAATGTGTGCTTAGTCCAGTAGTTCTAAAAAACTCATCTTGTGATGTGAAAGATTCTCACCATTTTAGTCCTCTAAACTGAGGTGGTGCTGGAGATGGTAAGTATGGAATGCTTTTACTGTGGTTCTTTAAAATAACCTATTTGGGGAGATTTTTTTCCTGGGCTTATGAAAAATATGCATTTGACTAACTTCAATGCTTGGCACTGTGTTTTCCTAAGATTTCTTTCATTCTTCTTTTGTCCACTAACACATTCTCTTAACAAAATGCAAGAAAAGTGGCTGTAATCTTCCTTACCCTTTCAAAGTACATATTCCAGTACTCATACTATTAGGGATTTTATAACGTAAACTCAACCACTGGTATCATTACTTGTGAATGTTAAAGATGATCTTACCCAACAAACAAGAGATAATAGGAAACTTTTGTACTTTCAGATCCACTTGGTTCAGTATTTATTTTCAAATAATGAATTCATTTAAAGTCACCGTGTGCACCTTTGAAGAAGAAAAGGTGCAATCCTTAATTTGGATAGGATTATCAAAAAGCTGTCTACTGAAATGATTACTAACTTGGAGGGTAAATTAGAATTATGATTCTCTTTTAAAAAAAATGAAATATATTTTAGCTGTCAGGCATTATAATAAAACCATAACAGTGAGGATTATGGGATAAGAGGGTCACTTAAGTACGTACTCTGTTGCTGTTCTGACCAGCTATAGTGATTTAATCTGATGGGTTAAATCAGAAGCTGTCAGATGCAATTAGAGATTTACCAGCACTGGTGACAACTGGGTTAAAGTGCAATAATTTCTGTCTTGTCCCACAAGTTACGTTTATGTTTCTGGTATCATGCCATGGGTCTAGCCATACTAATAAACTTCTTTTACATTTTGGAAAGCATCAAGTTACCTACAGATGCACAACAGAGGTATAATTTCTATTAAGTTTAACAGATTGTGACAGTTCCTCCCCTCTTGTGTATGGAGTGTCTATAAGTTTATTTGTTGGGTTTTTTTTACATTAAATTGTGAGTCTTTGTTATTTCGAGGCATCACTATTTGCTCTATTACACGCTTTGGTAATATTACTCTTCTCTCTTTTATTCTAAGATCTTTTTCTTCCTGGACAGAGACTGTAGAGGCCAGCAAAAGATGCTCACCAGGAAAAAGAAGCTATATTTTCATATGTATATTATTACTACAGCTATTAAAAGCTTAATTTCCACAGCTAGCATAAAATTAAAGAAGTTATGATTAAATAGGCTACTATGCATTTTTATCATCTCTTATTGTTTGATAAGTCTTCAAAAAAGTTAATTTTGTATATTAATGCAGTCAGTCATTTGTATGACAAGTCTTATCAAAAAGCAGGAAGACTTGTCTAGATATTCTTGTTACTCTATTTTGTTTTATAAAGCTGACAAATTATGCATTTAAAACTAGATTATTCTTGGAAGTTGGAACTTTCATATGTTTTAGGAAACCAATGCTTTATCCACTGAACACTTCCCTACTTAAATTTGATAACGTGTGTTGTGTTTTTGTTTTATGCTGTGTACTGATTTCCTAAGGTGATTTAGACGTTACTATAACTAGTGCAGTTGATTAAGTAATTTGTCAAACTCTGCTTTTAAAAATGCAGGCATTGTGTTTACCCTCCTGGATGCCACAGCCCTGTCTGCACGGGCTGGAGAGAGACTGATCCCTTTTGTGGGATGCACAAAGCATCACTCGATCCTTCCCCACTCGGAGCTAATTTAGTTGTAGGCTTGTCCCTTCACTCAGTCTAAACATGCTGGCTCCAAAACCTGTGTGAAAGAATGTGTTTATATGCTTTTTTTTCCTCCTGGATGTATAAAGGGGAAAACTGTCTTTTCTTTTCTTGATACTGTCTTGTCAGATTCACCTTTGCTCTCTTGCTTTTACTGGAACTCATTTTCCTTTATGAGCTCAAGTCACATCTAGTTCATGCTGAGACATACAGACTGTGGGTTTTGATGAAAGTTTTTGGAATTAGATGGTGTTTAAACTGAAATATTTCAGGTTGAAAGGCCAGCAATATTTTATCAGGAGTATTACAGAATGTAGAGTTGTTTTTCCAGCCTTCTAACAAGGATTAGAGTTAGAGGATTTAAATTGTGACAACCTTTTTTTTGTTGTCTACATTGATTTTCATTGTACTTTTCCTTCCTTCGTTATCAATGAAATTAGAGGGATTTGCTGCATTTAGTTTACTTATTTCTGCTTCACAGTTTGTTATTTCTAAGTGTTTACTTGTGCCATGTTTGACTGTGTGTGTGTATAATTTGCAAGTGGTTCTGTCAATGTATGTAGTCTGATCTGTGGTTTTCCCTGGCTCTTGCTTTACTCTTTACGGACTGCGGATCATTTGGTGTCATTTCATTCACATTGCTTCACTGGGATGTGAAGAAACGTGCAGAATCCATACTGAAGTCTGGGGGGTGTTTGTGCTCTGTGGATGCAGTACCTTAAACAAGAAAACTGGAATCTAGCTTGAACTTGGCCAGCTCATGAGGAGAAAATGTTTATACTTTGTAAGAAAAGAAGAATCTTTAGGTTTATGTTCATCAGGTTTTTAAGATCGTACCTGTTAACGATTGCTATTTTTCATCTCTGGTTTTTACAGTGTTATAGTGAAGTGGGAGGTGGTTGGTGAAGTCTGTTTACATCTTGCATTGACTACAGGAGTAAGTTCAAACATGTGAGCTATTAATGCAACTTGGACTGCATAACTTGGTTTCTCCTAGACATCTATGTCTAGATTTTTGGGAGGAGGATTTAGGAAAGTTTCAAGTACTTAATATGTTAAAATCAAGTTTTGAGCCTCCCTTTTTTTTTTTTTTTTTTTTCCATCCTTGAGGTTTAAATCTCTCACTGATGCCAACTTTCATTTAATTATTAAATGAGTAAAGGTGTAAATATTTGGATGCCTATCCTTGGGCATCAAATTGTGTATTTAGGCACCGAAGGGGTGGCCCATTTTTCTCAAGTTTTCTGTATCAGCTTTCATCTGTTCATTTGGATATAATGGTGAAAATTGTGGCTTGCAATGACTCTGTATTCGTAAGTATTTCACAGAATCACAGAATCTTAGGGATTGGAAGGGACCTCGAAAGAGAACAGCAATAAAATGTAGATGGAGGTTTTAAAGAAACTTGTGAGTTGAGTCCTAAACAAACATAATGATTCAGTTTTCAGCATGATACTGGTTTTCTTTGGAGACAGTTCTATATCTGCAAGTTTATTAC
The DNA here is from genome assembly GCF_000700745.2 of Antrostomus carolinensis. Classification (NCBI taxonomy): domain Eukaryota; kingdom Metazoa; phylum Chordata; class Aves; order Caprimulgiformes; family Caprimulgidae; genus Antrostomus; species Antrostomus carolinensis. The sequence continues at coordinate 23,478 of NW_010335802.1, forward strand.
TTTTTGTTTGAATTTTGAAAGACTGTCAATCATCAGTGGAAGGTTTATGAATTTTTTTTTAGTGTGGGAGCATTCTGACTGTTTTCTGTGTCTGTACTTATTTCAGTACAACTCTTAAAATTTGAAAGTTTTCCAGGTATGTTAGGGTGATACTCAAGTTAAGTTCAATGTGCTAGAGTGTGTTTCCAGGTCCTGAGTCTACCTGGCATGATCGTATGCAAGCTGCTTGTAGGGAACACTCCAGGATCTCTCACTAGATTTACCCCCTTTCTTGTTTTTATGTGACTTTTTTGTTATGTCCAGATTCAGTTTGGTAAGAACAGTGTTTTCAGTGTTTTTCTTTTCTGTGGAACCACAGTCCTGCAGGTCTTCACCAAAGACCACGAGGCTTCGCTGTCAGACTCCGTCTTCTTGATGTCAGTTTAATTAATCTGGGAATTTCATCTGGCTGAAAATAATGGGTGATGGAAAGGAGCAAAGTTGTGAGAAACACGATTCAATTGTCCCTTATGTTGAGTTATCTGCTTTTGCAATCCGTGCTTGCCCTGTGGTGTTTAAGCTCACTAGACTAATCCCTCTTCCTAGATTTGTGTAGGTGACTGTTGCTCGGTTTTCCTGTTTCAGTGTTTGTAGTGTCACAAAACACAACTGTGGCTTTTCCCACTGGCTTTTCCCTTGGGACCCCAGCTAGAATCGGTTACTGATGCAGAATATCGCGTTCTCACCTGCTGTGCAGAATGGACCACGGACGTTTAGAGCACCTGTGCTTAGCACCAGCTGCCAGGACATACATCTGTATAGAATTCATGGTTATGTATGTGTATAAATCTTTTAATGAGTTAGAAACCAAGAACTCTTGATTTGCTCCATACCAGCATCTTTACCAGTCTGCTGTGTTTTAAACGCCATGTTCCAGCACAGGCAGCTTAAGCAAACTTACTGTTCTCAGTAACAGACTCCTGCCACGTGCCGGCTTACAACCAGCTCCTGTATCCATCCAGAAGGAACCAGAAAAGGTTTATCTTTCTAGAGATTGTTCAGTCGCTGTTGCAGTTATATAGACTGTGAATTAATCCACAGGTGGTTTTTTATATGTAGATTCTAGATAAATACTGCATCTTTTTAAGCCTTTTTACATCGGGAAGAATTTAATTCTAATTATATTATAAACTCATTGTTGGTAATAAATAATGGCTTTCCTTCTCCATAGAAATTCAACTGCACAGACTAAAATGCTCTATCAGATTTATAATGCTTTTGAAAAGAGATTTTCTTGTCTTGCTAAGTGCTGAATGTTACTCTGATTCCAAATTTGCAGTTCTGTTAAAAAGTCTGCTGAAGTTGGCCATCACTTCTTACTGTGCAAAGGATACGTTGTTAGTGCACAGAAGTTTGAATGCATTCTAGTAGATTTAACTTTTAAACTAAATACTGGCGAGGTATGATACTTGTTTTTATTACTTTTTTTAATTGCATGTTTATGGTGATGTGTTATATTCTCTGTATATGAACCAAAAATAGTTAATGTGTAGCTAATTTGCATTCCTTATAAAAGAAGCCAGCAAAATATAGCTTAGTGGATATTCAAAACCAATTGGGGTCCAAAACTTGACATAAATCATAAATACAAATTATATCTTCTAATAAATTTTCAGAAACTGAAAGGACCTTGGTATTTTAACTGTTACAAGGCTACTGGAGCATGAAAATCCACTTAGACACTGGAACTGAGTTCTGGTCCTTTGGAACCAAATTAATTTCTACGTGGAGATTGCTTTCTGAGATAGATGGTGGTTTGTATGTAATATGAGCTGAGTAGGTGACACTGCACTGCCATTGATAGAAATGTTTGCCTTAAGGTTAACTCATTGTTTAAAAAAATGGTTTGAACTGTCTGGTTTTTGTGAATAGAGATGGAATTCCAGCTTCATTATAGCAACACTTATGCTGTCTTCCCACCCCCGAGAATGAGAGACAGCAGTCTTTCTTACATTGGGGAGAATCTGAGAGAGTTAACAAATCTATCATAATTAAAAAATATTCCATAGCATTTGGTAAATGATTTGTAACTAATATACAAGTGATAGAGGGCTCTAGGCTCTCTAAATGCAAAATGTGGGGAAGAAACAGATATCTCTGATTTTTGTCTTTGATAAAAATTGTTAGACGTGCCAAACGTTGCTTAAATAGCTACAGCTGTAGCTCCCTGCTGGGAAAGTTGAGATGGTGGATCTGTAGCATCTTGACAGATCCACTTGTAGATGCTTTTATAAATGAATTAACTGTGTTGGAATGATACTCTGTCCTGAAATTTCTGTCTATTGAGCAGTTTATCTCAGCAACAAATAAGGTCTGTGGTATTAAAAAGTCTGTTAAGTATCATCTGCACTGTTTCAAGTTTTGTTTGGTTTTTCTTTTTAATAGAGAATAGTGCTATGAGCAGGTGAGGAGAGAATTGTTCTGACCCAGCACTCTATAAAGAACTACAAACCTTCCTGAGCTTAGTACTAACTTTATTAATTTGAATACTTAGATCCTTGTATTTTCAGCTTGCAAGCAGGTGAGGAAAAATAAATTCTCTTCTGCTGTTGGCCATTGATAGCTTGTGTTAATCATGAAAATTCTATCTTGGTTTTATAAATTCAAGATACTTCTAGTAAAACCGAAGTAAGTGTGTTTTTATCACATATATTGCTGGGGACCTCTTGCTGTAGAGCCTAATAGGGAATTACTTCAGGATAGTATCTTCAACAAAAGAAGTCGTGTGTGTGTGTGTGTGTGTGTGTGTGTGTCAAGCAACCAAAAGCAGCAACTGAAATTTCATATAGTCAATGTAGTGTCAATAGCTGTGAACTTCTTAATGTTTGCCAAAAGGCAAAGTTAACATATAGGAGAGACTTAACTGACAGTGTGTTGTTCTGAGTTAAATAGTGATTTGCTTCAAAATTAGGTTCAACAGTTTTGGTTCTCTACAAGCTGTTAATTGACTTCAGAAAACTGTTCTCCAATTAAAATGGATGGGGATGGTAACTGAGACTTTTCTCCATGACTGCTGTCTGGTCATACCAGAATGATTGCTATCTTTAGGCTTATAAAGAAGGAGGTGTCTCTTTCTCCTAGTGAGTGAGAGAAAATAACAGATGATTTGGAAAAAGCCGAAGCATGTAAATTTTCATTTATTTATTTATTTTGCCTATCCAGAAGAGATCATCGTCTTTGATCAGGTGCTTTATGTAATTTCAAAATAGTAGTGCACACCTGAAGATAAGAATGTGCTAGGAAATATTTAGGTAATTTAGATGAATTCAACTTGGGTAGGCCTAGAGAAAATACTTTCTTTGCTATTTCAGGAATTCCTTGAAGTGATGTGTGATTTACTGCCATTTGACATAGAGAATTTGTTAGAAGGAAAGTTTCTCAGAGAACTGGATGATGTGTGTGGGTGGGAAGCAATATTGCTTTTCTTTGTAGGAGGGTAAAGAGGGTCTAACTGGGTATTTGGAAAGATGCCACAACAGGATTTTTAAAAAATGAGTTTGACAGTATGTAGAGGACAGGTTTCATTAAATAGTTGTCAGGTTTTACTGAGAACCCACCTATTTTGTGGCATTCAAAGGCGAGCTGGAGTATCAGAAGAGGGGAAACGCGCAGGTCTGGCTTCAACAGGGCATTTGACGTAGTCTTATATGATGTTTTAGTAAGAAAAATCAGATCTAGGTGAAATGACTGCAAAACAATTAAGCATTTTTAAGAGAACAGCAAGTTTAGAAGAATATTCAGAGTTATCAGTTGTTCACTATCTAGTTGGAGTGAATCACTCAAGAGTATGTTCTGGGCCTGATTCTTTGTAAATTTTTATTTATTTTTTATTAACAGGTTGATGCTATAATAAAAAAAACACATAAAACTTTTAGCGCTCCTGGGACAGATGCAGATAGATGTAAGCATTTTGCAGGACGGTACTAGAATTAAAACTGATGTTTACAGTGAATTAATAAAAAGCATTGAAGAACAAATCAAAAAGCAAACATATGAATTAGAAATAAAAATAAAAATCACAAGTACAAACCTAAAATAAGTGATCGTTTGGTTAGTAGGTAAAGAGAAGATTAGGGGTAGGGTGTAGGATTATAGCGGACTATGAACATGACAGCATAGTGTCTTATAAAATTTTTGATTTGAAATGTTTGGAGTTACCCTTTGTAATATGCACCAGCTCCCAGCTCACCCTCAGAGCTTGTGAAGGCCCACTTAGCTAGCTTCTGATTTTGGGCACTGCCCTGCAAAAAGTGGAAGAGAAAGGAAAGCAAAGGACAAATTGTGGCGAGCACAGGGGATAAGCGAAAAATAAAGTGTTTGGGGAAGGTGATCTGTGGGGGGAAAAATACCCTGAAGGAACTGGAAAACTATCAGCTGGCAATGTGATTCTTTAAATACAAGGTTTCTGAAAAGAGGATGGTGATCAGTTGTTTCCTGTGATCCAAGAAGCATAGCACAAAAAGTTGTCATCATCAGATGAGTTTGCAACAAAGATTTAAATGGAGTGTTGGGGGGGGAGAGTTGAACTACGCTTGAAGACTTGAGGCGCTGGAGTGGGCGGTCTGTGGAGGCTGTGTGAAGGCTTGTCAGTGGGACTGGAGCCACATCGTCAGGCATGCTTTGGAAGTCTGATACGTTCTACACAAGCTGTGGGAAAGGACTCTGGGTTCTTTCCAGCCTGTTGTCTTTTTCAGGTAAGCAAACCTCACTTCACCCTTCCTGTGTGGCCCCTATAGCTCACATGGTCTCAGTGGAGAGATTGAAGTGAAATGGAAGGTAATATTCCCTGATGAAGAGTACCCATCTCTTTCCCTGGTGTGAAAAGATTGGCCTCAACGAATACAGTCATCATGTTCCTTCTTGTAATGTCTTTGCATGGGCATAATCGGAGAATCACAGGCATTCTCCGAATTTTACCCACTGGTATCTAGAATGTTCTTGCAGCTTTGTGAAGTGCTGTAGCATCCAGTATTTATTTCTGTTGTTTTGTTTTCAAAACTCAAAATGAGCGAACACAATAAGGCAGCATACCCACATAAAGTTTCTTTTAGTGAGCTCATAATGCTGAGTCTCTACTGCTGCAGCCCCTTTGTGTGCATTGAAAGGTCAGAGGATTGAGCACTGATAGAATCTTATATTTAAATGGATTGTTTCCAGATACAGCATGACCAAAGATGGCTCTGCCACGTTCCTCAGAACTTCAGAGCTTGGGATTTCAGCACTAAATAATGCTCAACCCTCTTCTGTCATCTAAAAGCTTAACAACTTCACGTACCTTTTAAACTATATGCCTCAGCTGCGTATTTTTGAAGTCCAATTGTTTGAAGCTGTCAAAAGATGAAGAATTTATATCTGTTGGGGGAAGAGTCTAATTAAGTACCACTTAACAGAACCAAGAAACATTACACAGCATCAAAGCAAACTGCAGTGCGTTTTGGTTATGAAAATTAGTCTGAGTAATGAAAAATGCTTATATACCTTCTCAAAGAAAAGCAAGCAGAGGAATTATTTTTAATGTAGGTCTGCTCTTTTCAAATGAGGTCTGTTAACAGCGTATAACAACTTCAAAATCTTTGTTGGACTCGCCACATTTAATTTGGTGATCTTCCTCCTGCGAACTAACAAAGCAAGTTTTTTCTGCTGCTTATTTCAGAAAGCCTCACAGTTCTGCTTGTGATCTGAACATTTTTTATTTAATTTATTCAGGAATGTTTAATCTAAATAAATATGCCATTCTTTCCATTAGTCTATGCTCATATATTTGTGTGATCTGCGTTTAAGCAGCTGCTTAAATCACTGCTTACTTCAATATACTAATAATGTCAAACAAAATTAATTAGACAGCCTAACAACCCAAAGTAAACCATTTATTTCAAGTTGCCCTTATGTTTACTGCTTTCACATTTAGAATCTCTCATGTGACTGTGACAGCCCTTTGCATGTTGTACTTTAGGACAAAGTGAAAAATCTATTTTCAGAGCTCTTGTTAACTTGAGCATAATCCTGATTGTGTGCTTCATCTAAAGCAAAGGAACTTACGAAGAAAAGGCAGCAAAGGAAGAAGGAGATAGCGAACGTGTCACTGATCCTTGGAGTTATTCTTAAGGATTTCAGTTTGGAGTGGTCGACAAAGACACTGATTGGTAAAATGTTAACAAATAGCAAATTCTTAGTTTGTGCTCAGCAAATTATAATAAAGGCATATTTACAAATTTGAAGAAAACACAGTGAATGTTTGGAAATGTACCTTTATTGTGAACAGGATTGACAGATATTTCCTGTGAGATTCATTATAATTCTGTCAATATCTTTGCATTCCTGACAACTGCTAAGACTGAACAGCGATGTGAAAACTGCCTCCTGGCCTTGCTCCTGATGCTTTTGTAATAACTGAAATAGTTCACAAAAGATTCTTTAGCAAACCCTGGTAGACAACCTGTACTGTCTCAGGTTGTTTGCTTGACCTTAACCCATGGAGAAAATTCAGGAGTGAAGAGGACTCAATTTCAGCTATATTAAAGTTTTTTAGGTGGTTCAGTACTAAGAGTTAAGAGTTCAACCCATAAAAATAAATTGTGCTACTTTAAATAGTCAAAAATATTTTTTAAAAAATTACATTTTTCTTTGTGGATTCCTCTTGTTCTCTGGAATTATCTGAAGCAGCAATCCCAAAACATTTTAAATTTGTAGGGTTTTTTTGGTCCATTTGAAATTTTCAGTGCTTTCCAAAGGAGGGAGCTAAGAGAGACCTGCAGTGTTTGGGTAGAGTGGAAGATAACAGTTTAAAAAAATCTCTCCACCCAATGAAAGGAAACAAACAAACAAAAAATCAGTGTTCTAGGTTTGCTGTGACACAAATGGGAATTGCAGTCTCAGAGCTATTTAAATATATGTCATGTCACCCTGTATCGGATTCAGAACAGAAAAGAAACAGACCAGGGCAGCGGTTAATAACTAGGGAAGCGATGTGATCAAATGCAGTTGGGTGCTGCTGCTGTCTCCAGCCTCTCCTTTCTGGTAGACTTCTTCAGTGCAGCATGTGTCGCAGCCTCATGGGACTGGGCAGTAAAATAATACATAAATTATAGTGTATTTTTACTAGACTGTGTTTTGTATGTTTGAATGGTTTTCTTCAGTCTTTGTGGTAATTTAAAATGTATGGTGAGTTCAAGGAATAAATATTTCCTGTATATTTAATGTGCACACTCCTGTTAGGTAAAAATATTTTCATGTGTCCATATAGCTGGAGTCTGGCAGAGTATATCTTCCTTAGTAATAATAGAAGTTGCATATGGGATCTTTTGGGTTAAATTAAGTATTGTGATATGTTCATCACATAGGTTAGTGCCACATTCCTTCTGAAAAGATTTTCAGAAATAAATTGCTGAGAACCTTGAGGGAGGAGGGAAATGGAAATAATTAATAAACAGTCTTAGGTCCTGTATCTAGTAAGTGAATTTATAGCTGTTTTAAAATTATTATCTATAATTATAATTTCATATAAATAAAAACCGCTAGTCTCTGTCACCTGCATTCTTCTGAGAGAAGAAGGAAGCCTTTATAAGGTACTTTTGATGCAAGTTAGACTTGGGCACTGTGTCTTTGCTTTACATAATCTTCCATTCCTTTCTGTGAAAAAGATGAATATTCTGATGCCCAGCTAAGGAGGATTTGAATTTTATGGTTCCTTTGGTTTTCATGCCACTGGAATGTCACTTTAAGAATGATAAATTCTGTTCTGTCAAAATATTTCTCAAATGTGTGTGGGTTGTATTTACTCCTAGTTAATAGTGTTACTATTTCTTAACTATAATATTTATTGGGAACAATATGTATTTAAAAAACATACATAGGGCTGGATGTCTGTGGTCAGCATTATTCAAAATAAATGTTCTGTAGTGTTCACTGTCCTCTTCCATTTGCCATTTTAACTTGTCCTAATTGGTCTACAAATCACATAATCTGAAAAACTCCCTGTTTCAGTGAAAACGAATGATAGCAGAAACAGCTCTTAATGAATAACTCTCCTTTTCTCCCGGGTAGTTATCCAAAAGCAATTGCAGTTGTGATTTTAGTGCTGTATTGAGTTTTCTTTTGTTCAACAGAGGACTAAAAAAACTTGTAAAAAATAGCTTAGTCTGAAGTATAGCTGATACTTACTCAAGCTTTGCAGAAATTTGTTTCATTGGTTCATTGTAATTTTCTACTTGGATATTTTTTGTTTCCCTTACTAGAACAGAGAAGACAAAAATATAATAATCTAATTTGTTGGATTACAGATGTTTCTGTATTTTTATTTTACAACTGTGCTTTGAGGATCCAGTTGGCTCAGATCTTCAGTTTTTAATTAGCATTCCTGTTAGGAATGGGCCTGGTGATCCCTCAGGTAGCTAATGTCGGCTTGTATCTCTAAGAGACTGAGAGACAGTATTTCATTCTTGTGGTTTTACATAAATTGTACATTTTGAGAATAAGACTGAACACTGAACTTGCACAGAGTTCAATCAGAAGTTGACATTAAGACATTATTAATTTTCTTCTGTTTAAATTACTCCATGAGCAATAGATGAAGTAGAAAGCATCACTGCTGCTTCTGCATTTTCTGTTTTCCCCTGCTCTCTTCTGGTACGTTTTGCATGTTAACACAGTTCCTCATCTCAGGGCTTCAGGGCTCCATGTGGTTTGAACCAGAGTGGAGAGAGAAGTAAACATAGTCTGGCCTAACTAAAATAATTCTGTGATTCTAGAGCATTTATGTGATGTAAGAAAAAATCCTAGTCTGACTGTGGAATCTTGAAGTACCCAATTCAGCAGTCATTACTAAAATACTTCTAGTGAATGCGTGGAAGAGAATGGGAGGGGGGAAAAGAAATTTTGGGGAGGGGCAAGAGTTCATGGATAAAATGTGAGACGGTATTGGCTTTGCTTGATGGGCTGCGAGATTGGTCCCAGTCTGGAAACCCGAATGTGTCCTGGTGCTTCTTTTTACTTTTCCTGGTCTCTAGAGATCTCTCTGTGAGTAGAGGCAAAGGAAGAAAGGAAGCACAAAGGGATATGCAGAGGTTTATGCTGACCTTGACAGCTGTGACGTGTAGTAAAACAAATGCACTCTTCTAGCTTGGACAGCAGTAGGAGAAATTTCCCTGCTGCTCTATAGCATTAAATATTGTTCTTTAATATAGTCCTGCTAGTAGTGGTTTTTTCTGAACATAGTTTTACAGGGATAGAAGTATTGGATCATGAGGTGTTCTTTTCCTGTTTCAGCTGCTGCTTTGCAAGAAGGATGGGATATGTTGAAGGACCTTCATTGCTTGTTTGTGCTACTTGCATGTTTTTATTCTCTTTAGAGCATAAATAACCTTCATTATAAGCAAGAGCACCAGTGAGGATTATGGTCTCATCTTCTCAAATGCTGTTTTCATGCATGATGTATGCATAAGAGTATTATGCTGAGCATTGCTTAAAATTATTTTTTATTAAATATGCTTTCTGTTCTGTATTTACTATAGAATTCATCAGATCTAGCCAGCAGGATTTAACAACACAAGAAAGAGTTGCTGCTACTTTTGATTTGTTTCTTTTTTCATTATTGTCTTGCAAAAACATGATTGCATAAAGATAATAAAGCTGTTTGTCCAGTGATGGTGGTGGAACTATTAATGTGAATTTATTACTTATGTTTTGAGTACTTTTTAAAGTCACTTTTGTTTTAAATTGATTTGTTACTCATCATTATGACTTTATATTGTAGCCAAATTCAACCCCCACTGTCCACTGAAGAGTTTTTTTTGGAGGAATTGTACTTGACTGGGTTTAGTTGTGTCAGCGTTTCCACTGAAAGGTAATACTTGCTGCACTGAAACAGTGAGACACTTGTATTGAGAAACAGTAACTGAAGGGATTCTGGAAGGTGAAACTGCTCTATTTCATTAACACATGGGATGGGTATAGGAAATCACACATCTTTCAAAGAGGTAGGGATGTATAGAAGTCAAAGAGAGGAGGAGTGTTCATTTTGTTCTAGGAATAACTAATATCAGTTAATGCAGGTGAAATATTTTGCAGATATAATTCAGATTTCATATTTTTAAAAAAAAAGATTATTAACATCCTGGAAAACAGTGTGTATGGTGAAAAGGAATAATTATAATTATTATATTATAATTAAATAACTTATTATAT
>NW_010335803.1:0-449 GCF_000700745.2 Antrostomus carolinensis
GTAAATATATATATATATATAAAATGGATTGCTGCAGTAGCTGGGCTCTGACACTGCCCAGTAGCTGGCCCCTGGGTCCTAGTCTCCTCAGTTACTGGCACATAGACATAGGAACTCTGAGGCTGCAGTCCTGCTCTGATTGCTGGCTCAGGCTGTCTTGCACACAAACACACACACACAGGAGCTAGCTGTGAAACCCCTTGGTACTTTTGACTTCTCTAGCTTCTCCCATGGTTTCACACACCCCTGGCTCCCAGGCCATGTCACAGAATCATAGAATGGTTTGGCTTGGGAGACACCTTTACAGTGCCCTTGCAGTGAGCCGGGACATCTTCAACTAGATCAAGTTGCTCAGAGCCCCATCCAGCCTGACCTTGAATGGTTCTAGGGAAGGGTCTTCTACCACTCTCTGGTCAATCAGTGTTTCACCACCCTTATTGTAAAAAATT
>NW_010335804.1:0-1260 GCF_000700745.2 Antrostomus carolinensis
GTCCAGTCGCACCGAGGGTGCCTGTGGCAGAGCCAGGATTTCAGGTCCTTCCTCCTGCAGCTGCTGCTCTTCTGTCTTGATCACGATCTTCTCACCTGCTGAGAGACAGAGATTCATTCCCAGCAAAGGGCAGGGAGTGAGAGAACAAGGGGTGATGGCTTGAAAGTGTCAGAGGGGAGCTGGAGCTGAGATGTGAGGAAGAAATTGTTTGGTGTGAGGGTGGTGAGCCAGTGTCCCAGGTTGGCCAGAGAAGCTGTGGCCGCCCTGTGCCCACAGCCCCAGTGCAGGAGCAGGAGCAGGAGCAGGAGCTGAGCTTCCCCTGCAGCACATGGGTGAGAAGAAGCAGAAATTGTTGGCAAGGGAGCAGGGAGGCTTCACCAAGAGCAGGGCAGGAGAAGGTCACGTGAGGGTGTGGTGGCACCTGCTGGGGGTTATCTGGGTATCTCGTTGGACCTCAGGGACAGCTGATGGTCTGGCAATGGAATACTCAGAAAGAAGCCCAAAACAGAGGAAATATGAAGGAAAACCAGAGGAAACTGAGGTAGGAGAGTCCTCTGTCCTGGAAGGAACTGTATCAGGAATGGTGGAGTGGAGACGGGTCAAACTGGGGTGAAGGATCAAAGCAAAACCTCCCTGGAGCAGGAGGGACTGTCTGTCTGCAGGTGTATGGGGGCAGAGCCCCCCTCATGCTGAGCCTTGCCCCAGCTCACCCTATTTTCCACTTTTTTTTGACAAAAGATCAAAGTTTTAAGATTTTGGGCTTAAAAATTTGGTTTTAAAAGTTTTAAGGAGGTTTCAGTCACATGGCTGAAATCCCTGAGAGCTTCTGACCCTCATGCAAGACTGGAAACACTCCACGTGATGGGTTCTGCTGCCAGGAGGAGAGGCAGGAGCACTGCTGTGGGCAGGATCCCACCCCTGGGATCTGAGGACAGGCAGCAGCAGAGCAGACCCTGCCCAGCCCAGGTGTGACAACACTGCTCGTTCTCAGCTGAGTGGCCACCATGACTCACCGTCACCGAGGTGTCCCGACACCGCTCCCTTCTCCAGCAACCCCTGGGTCCTCGGATTCAAATCCTGCCCGTCCTCGGCTGGTGGCAGCAGAGCAGGTTTGGAGCTGGTGTCCCCAGGCCCTGGGAAGGAGGAAGAGGAGGTTGAATGGCTGGTGCTCGGGACCAGCAGAAGTTCTCCTGGGTAAAGGGCTGAAGTCACACAGGGGGAGCTGTGGGGGGCTCAGAGGGGTCCTGGGCTCCCAGAGGA
>NW_010335805.1:0-5319 GCF_000700745.2 Antrostomus carolinensis
CCTCGCCCTCAGCAATGGCGGAGTCCATCCCCCCGCGGTGCTCTGAGGGGCATCGCCCCGCAAACCCCTTCGCCTCCCGCAGCTCAAGGACCCCTCAGGCTGGATCTGCGCTCCCCGCACAGCCCGGCCTGGGGAGCAGCGCTATGAAGGCTCCAGCCCAACAAAAGGGCTTTGCCCAAAACCAGATGAAAAACGCTGCAAAGCGACGGGCAGCAGCAGGAAGGGGGTGAAGAGAGGCAGGATGTACCCCAAACCCAACCCTAACCACACCCTGGTCTTCCTCAAGCTCCACAGCCTTTTCCAGATCCCTTTCCTTCCTTTATGACCCCAGTTGCCAATGGCTGAAGGTGTTTTTATTTCCAGTGATGAAAGAAATCGCTGTAAGTGAGGTGAAGGATGAACGATTGTGGCATCTCGGCTCTGCCTGGGATAAATTGAACTTATTTATTGCAGGGAAGAGAGGAATCCTTCAACGCCAGGAAGGTCCCATGAATTGAACTTGAAAGGAGAAAAAAATAGGTACAGAAGAAGAAGAAAATCTTCTATTCCCAAAGGAGAACCTGGAAAACTCCTGGAACAGCAACAGCTCCTCATGGAAGAGGGGCACCCTGGTATGAGACGACCATGAGGTCAACATCTCTCCTTTAGAGAGTAAAAACAGGGTGAGAGCGTCACGCTGCTCCCCCAACACATCCCCAGTTTGTATCTCAACCCTGCGTTGCTCCTCAAGCTATTTCTTTTTCTGCTTTATTTTATTTTAATCCACTTAAACCGAAGGAATTCCACAGTTTCGAGTTGTGCAAAGACCAACCTCCTTTGGGTTGTGCTGCTGCCGCTCAGTGATTTCATGTGATGGTTCCAATTTGTGTCCACAACTCCTAGAAAACACGATGGAGAAGACAGAGCAGGAGTGGAAGCATTGCAAAATAGGTTGAGGAGGGAAAGAAAAGTTCCAAGAGCAGAGTGGGGTTTATTCCATGGCACTAATAAAAGCTGGTAACATTTTTTTAACAGAATTAGGAAAAATCCTGGGGAATACAGAGCCCAGTTAAGAGAACCCCACTGACTTCAGCCAGAAGAGCTGAACAAACACCCAAACTGCTTCAGTAGCATGTGGAAGATTAATTGTGGCACCTAAAAATCCATAAAATATCACAGCAGCCAAATATTAGGGCTGAGATCAATTGATTTCCTGATTCTAGATAACGTATGGATTTATCTTCTGTGATAATTTATGGATTTAGTGGGTAAAGATTCCCTTTAGGTGCCACAACTCATTTCCACATACTACATGTTGAACATTACTACATGTTGAACATTACTACATGTTGATCGGAGACTCACAGAATCCTACAATTATTAGGAAAATACTTCAGGATTGCATATGGATTTCTAGGCCTGGAAACGTTCAGACTATGAAATGATGCTCTGGGTGATACTTTCTTGAAGGAAGTCCTCAATTTAATACCATTTCGAGTCTTGTTCATGTCTTTCTCATCTAAAACAATTAAAACAAATGAACATGAAGCTGTTGGCAACTTCACAATCAGAGTAAGGAGTTAAATCGGTGGCACAGTGCTGAGTTATCAGTACATTTCTATATGTAACACCACGGAAACAGGTTCTACCAGCTGTCCTTAATTACTGATGACTGAGATACCCCGGGAGCACCTCAGACTCCTCACTGTGAAATGCTGCCCACGGCCTCGGAGACTTCGGAAAGAAGCAGAGCTACGAGGTCAGGCACATCTGAAGGAAATCCTGCCAGGAGATGGGGTTCTCTGCTCCAAAACACCCCAAAACTTCCCTCAAAACCTCCTGCCATTTATTTCCCTGGATTCTTCCTGCAATTTCATCCCCAGATCCTTCCTGTTTAGACACTAAGAAAGTATTTTAGAAGAGAGAATCAGCCAGGAGTTATAAAATGGTGCAGGTGATAATAATTATAATTATTAACCAACATGATAAAATACCCCCAAAGCATTACCAAAAACTGAGATCTGGGCTGAACAATCAGAAAATACAAGTTAAAATCTGCTACAACTCTCCAAGCCAGGGCCAGTACTGAGGGTATCACAGACATAAGGGTGTTCTGGGGAAAAGAAAACACCCTTATTTACGCTGAGCCCTATACATTTGAATTGCGGCGCGTAATTGCGTGTTCTCCCACAAATCAACGTGGGATCAGCTAGATGATGTGTGGAACATGGAAGGACACAAGCTGAAGCAATAATTCAGCTCGCCAGGATGCAGGAAGAGCTGCAGCCAGTGCTACAAGGAGGGCAGTTTTCTTAATAATACAGGGAAAGCATTTCCAGGGAAGTTTGCGCCGAAGGATTTTAGCACCCGCTGACTTCTCCAAGCCCTTCCCGGCCGATTCCCACCTCCTCACCTCTCCCCTCACATGCTCCGAGTCCACAGCCTCTCCAGGGACAAGGTGCTTGGATGTTCCTGTGGATCATTGGCAGATTGAGGTCCATCCTGCTCAGCTTCAAGTAGCCCAAGGGGGTTTTAATTAACACAACTAATTGTTGTCAGATGTTTGGAGTTTACTGCCTGCATTCTAGAGGAGCAGAACCATGAAAACCTTAATGCTACATATACAAGCCCTAAATATTTCTGTATCTGCACTTAATTCAATGATTTTCACCCAGAACACAAACCCATAACAACATTTAACGTCTAAGAACCCAGTCACATCACAACTATAAAGCCCCAAACGCTCCGGAGAAGCTGGATGAGCCCTGATCTCATCAATACAGATGGGGATCTGGACTCAGCACCTCATCATGCACCAGCTGCCTCTCGAGGAGGACTCGCTCCTTGGCCAGACCTTCGTTTGAAAGGGAACACAAAGCTCAGAGTCCAAGGGAAGGGCTGTTGTACGATTAATCCCTCACCAGGAGGTAGAAAGCTCAGCAGAACGGTGCTGGGGAGTGTCCAAAATGCACCACACGCCCCTTAATCGACCAGAAAAGTGATTGTTGAAGGGATAAAAATTCCACCTCTGCAAAGGGAAGCTGGATTCTGCTACGAGGAGGTGAGATGTTCCTTCTAACCACAACTTCAGGAACACTCAACTCGGGCTGCGCCCCAATTACACAAGAAGGGGATTAATTACAAATTGTTCTTCTTTGCCAACACCTGATTTTCCCTTCTCCTGTTAATAATCAGGGTGGAAAAAAACCCAACAGGTAGAAGATAACCAGTCCAGCAAGCAGCCCAAACTCCACTCTCTGTTCCCTGCTGAAGTTCTGCAGATGTTTTGATTGATGCCAACACTTCTGGAGCGAGTAAAAGGGGACAGGAGGAGCCACTGTCCCTGCTGACCAGGAGGTGAAGAGTCTTCTCCTGAAAAACCAGCTGGGAAGCGGTGTATTTAACACTCAACCTGCACCTCTCTCCTCAAAATTCATTTCTCAAGCCAGTATAATGGCATATTAAGAAAAAAAAATGGACAGAAGGGGAAAAGTAAGGAAATAAAGCAGACAGGGGAAGGTACAAGGAAGGTTGAAATCACTATATCACAAATAAAGGTGGGTTTTGTCCATTTTTAAAAAGAATGGCTGGCTCACAGATCTCACCACTTTCAGGACCCAATATTTAAGGTTACAGGCACCTACTCTGATGAAAGAATCTCAATTTTCTTAATTAAACCTGAAATCAAAGGCATTTCCATAGAACACTTTCTGAAAATCCACCCTGATTAAAACATCGATCCTCAAATGCAATAAAACACAAGCAGAGCACAGGTCTTCACAGTCCCACAAAGCCAAGCCCAGTTGTTTTTCATCAGGATAGGATCAACTCATTAAATCTACATCAGAGGGATTCTACAGAAAAAAACAGGAGGAAACCTGGGAATCACCACAAAGCTCTGCTGAGTAAGGAGAAAAAAACCCAGCAGCTGTAAAAGGAAGCGACAGAATCGTGAGTCTGTTTCTTGGCACAGGCTGAGTTTGAACAGATGATGGTGGCTAGCTGAGCACCCGCTGCCTTCGCAGCAAAAATGTGTGAAGACTGAGATTCTGAGACAGCTTTCTAACCCTTCTGGTCTTTTTTACAGGCTTCAAAATCCTCCTCCTCATCACATCAAAGTGCCACCAGAGCCTCCAACGCACCTTGTTTGTTCCTGCAGCACACTGACAGCACCTCATTGGTAATGAAGCCGCTCCGAGATCAAACACGCATCAAAATGAGATCTGAGGATCAGGGTTAATACACTAAACCACCCCAAAACTGCTCGATTAAACCCATGGAAAAGGTGGAAGCAAGAGGCAGACAACTCCCTGGACATCCAACAGCTCACAGGGTCAACCTCAGGATCAAGTTCTACCTACACAAGAGAGAACAAGCCAAATCCATTACAGCCCTAATCAGGTATTTAGTGACTCGGGCTATTAATTAGGTTTGAAAAAGAATCTTCCAGGACAAGTTGAGACGTCCATGGGCAGGAGAAGGGTTCACCGCTTTGGAAAGTGAGTGGGCGACGCCAGGATAAACAGTTCAGGACCTGAGCTCAGTGTTTTCATGGGTAACAGATATCCCTGGCATGGAGGAGGTGAGATGTTCCCTCACAGAGCTCATCTCATCCATCTCTCTATCCCATCAGCTCATGGGTGACATGACGGGCACGGCTGGAGCATCTGGCACTCCTGCCACCAGGAACCCAGGCTGGAGGAAAGGGCTTGAGGTCAGGAGCAGTCTCAGCACTTTGTCTTCACGTTCAATCGTCCATCGCTGGGGAGAAATTCTCTCGTACAAACAACTGACACCAAGTTGGAGGTTTGTAAGACTGGACGTGGCGTCACACCAGCGATTCAAGGCAAAGCACGTCCTTATCCATCAACCCATCTGGCAGGAAAGCTCCAAGCCATAGTGGGAACAACCTCTGTGGTGTCACCAAAACTTAATGTTTCCTTATTTCTCCCTCATTTTAGGAAGGAGAATCCATACTCCAGGTGATGATGAACTGATGACAGCTTCAACCAAGTGTTTCCTGCCAACACAGCCAATAAGTCGGCTCCATCTGCAGCACTGAAGAGAAGGAAACTGAGCTGAACCCAAATAACGAACCAGAGCACGGAGATGCAGGTTTGTAGACCAGTTCTAAACTTCCAACCTCTCACAAGCTTTACCAGGGCACCAGAAATTAAGGCAGAGTCACAGATAATCTCAGGACAGTCCTTTTATCTCCACCCACCAAAACATTCACCTTGAAAATGAAAACATTTTACAAACAAGACAATGTTGACACCACTTAAGTTTCGTTCCGCGTTAAAAGGAAGAATAAAACATCGGGGCGGGGGGGGGGGGGGG
>NW_010335805.1:5341-6932 GCF_000700745.2 Antrostomus carolinensis
GTTATGCAGAACCTTAACGGCGTACACTGCAAAAATTAAAAACCCCAGAACCAAATTTCTGATGTTTCTGGACAGACAAAGCTAAAGGGACAAACCACATCTTCTGTTAAATATAGAAAAGTTTCGATTCAAGGGGAAGAGAAAAGGTTTCATTTGCCAGATTGTGAAGTAGCACTGGTTTGCACACATGCTGAAAAGGAAATTCTCCTAGTACAAAGCCATCTAAAAAACAGAGACCGCACAAAACCCTAGCTACTAAAATGAAGATTTGGTTAAAAAAACCAAAAATCTCTATTTTCCAAAAAAAATCACTTTACAAGTAAAGGCTTCCACTGCTTAAGTGAATTTAGTAGAACGAGAACTGAAGACATGTGCTATGAAATTCACAGATACAGTTGTGTTTTAAAAATAAAAACAAACAACAAAATACATCAGGTCTTTCACACATCAGCTTCCTCCTCTGGAGTTTACTCCATGTCCTCATCCTCTTGTGCTGCAGCAGCTTCCTCACTTTCTTTCTCCTCATCTTCTACCTCCACACCTTCGACTGGCTGTTGCTCTTCTTCCCCAGGGAGAGATTCCTCCGCAGGCGGGGAATTCTCCTCCTCGGCGTTCTCCGCATCCGGCTCCGCTTCTGTTTGTGCTTGTGGCTGTGCCTTGATTTCTGTCTCTGTCCCTGTTCCTTCTCGCTGACCCTCCTTTTCAGCTTCTTCTGGGTTCTCTTTGGGGTCCTTGTTCTCCTCATTTGGATTCCCTCCCTCTGGATTTTCTTCTTCTTCTGGATTTTCCTCTTCTGGATTCTCCTCCTCTGGATTTTCTTCTTCTGGATTCTCCTCCTCATCCTTGTTTTCATCTGTTCCTTCTGCTGTTCCTTCCTCTACATTTCCACTGGCTCCTCCTTCTCCTTCTTCATGCTCCTCTTTTTCTTCTGGGTCATCTGTGAAAGGATTTTCACCCTGAAAAGAGAAGACAAACATTGGTCTGCTGTGAGTTTCTCCCTAGCTGCTTCAAGGAATTCACACCGGCTACGCACCAACAAACCCTCCCAAGAAATTTAGCATCAAGGTTGCACCAAGAGTGGTCAAACAAGCAGCTCCTGAAAGCAGATGCCACCTTGAGAATTCAAATCAACGCTAATATTAGTGGCGACAGCGCCGTTTCTGGCCCAAGTTTCAGCTGGAGGCCACGCTCATCGGGTTTGCTCAGGGTTCAGTGTGACACGTGGGGCAGCAGATGACAGATGAAGTCACCTACACTGTAGAGACTTGATGACAAGCAGAAAAAAAAAGCAGGAATCTGATACGTTATCAAAACACCCCAAATCACCTCAAATTGCAGCTAATAAGCATCCTCACTAGTCAACGGCAGCTACTGTGGAATTCCACCCCAAACCGCTCTGCAAAAACCTACCTTCAGGTACCGCTCCAGCTTCTTACTGATGAGCTTGTTGTTGAGGATACTCCTCGCAACGATGAGCGACGATTTCTTGGATTGCTCCATCATGGCCTGTACAGGAGACAAAAAAAACCCCAAACAAAAAACCCACACTTAGATTTTTGTCCTGAATGAAGGAACAGAGTGCACTGTCAGC
>NW_010335806.1:0-224 GCF_000700745.2 Antrostomus carolinensis
GGGGGGGGTCCCAGTCCTGCCCATGACCCCCCCTTTCCCAAGGACTCGGGGCTCCCAGGTTGGTAACAGCGACTTTATTTGGTTAGAAATGGGGTGACCCCTCTGAGTGTCACCGTGTGGTGGGGGTCCCGGCGTGGAGGGGGGGTCCTGCTCCCTTCCCCTCCCTGCCCTAGAGGGGGCAACTGAACTGGGAGAACTGGGAGG
This sequence comes from Antrostomus carolinensis, assembly GCF_000700745.2. Lineage (NCBI taxonomy): Eukaryota > Metazoa > Chordata > Aves > Caprimulgiformes > Caprimulgidae > Antrostomus > Antrostomus carolinensis. The sequence goes on from NW_010335806.1 coordinate 205, forward strand.
AGGTTGAAGGGGGAACAGGG
>NW_010335806.1:396-616 GCF_000700745.2 Antrostomus carolinensis
AATAACTGGAAACAACTGGAAATAACTGGAAACAACTGGAAACAACTGGCCTGTGGTCCCGAGGGGGACGGTGGGTGCCCTCCTGGCAAGGGGACAGTGGCTGTGCTGAGGTCAGGGGGGCACAGGGCTCACCCTCAGTGGGGAACCCGACAGTGGGGACCCCTACTCAGCGTGGGGGGTGCCCCACGAGCGGGTGAGTGAGAGGACAAGCCGTGGCAGG
>NW_010335807.1:0-1008 GCF_000700745.2 Antrostomus carolinensis
AGAATAGCTGTGTTTTGCTTTCAGTATAGAATTTGTTATGGGAAGAATGTTGATAACATAGTAATGTTTTCAGTCAGTGCTGGAAATCTGTGAACTATGTGTTTTGCTAGTTTGCAAGTGCTGAGGACTCGAGGGGGAAGCGTAATAATTAGCAAAACCCAAAATTGTTATTTGGGTATGGCAATGGGATATTGTGTGTCATGTCATGTTCAGGATATTGATGAGGCTTGACTGGAAAGCTGGGGATTCTCTCAGAGATCGCTCAGGCTCAGTGTTCTGGGGTGGCAGTTTGGGTTTCAGACTGTCTCTGCTCTGGGATCCCTGGGTGGGACAGGCTGGGCATCGGTCAAGGGGTGGGGAGCAATTACACTGTGCTTCACTCATTTGCATATTCTATTATTACTGTTGCTATTTTATTACAGTTAGCAAATTGTTTTTATCTCAGCCTACCAGTTTTCTTACTTTTATCCTTCCAATTCTTTCCCCTGTTCCCTGAGGGGGAGAGTGAGGAGCGAGCAGCTCTGTTTGGTTGCTGCCAAAGGAGCAAAACCACCACAGTCCCATCAGCCGTGCAGGGACCATGCTCAGCCCTGCGGGGGAAGCGGGAAGGCCAAGGGCTGCCTTTGCCGTGCCAGATGGCTTTTGTTGATGTCCCCGTGGTCCTGGCTCCCACTGTGGCCTGCCAAGGTCTAGCTATTTCTAAGCTCTTCTGCTTCAAAGAAGGAGCCAGTCTGAGGCAGGACTGTGAAGGCAGGTCCTGGCTGTCAGATTTTGGCTTCGGCTGCACTCTGAGCCCCACGCACCTGGACTCACTGTCTTCTGTCAGGGATCCTTTGGGGCAGCACTACCAGTAACTGGCCCTGGCACATGCTTGGAGGGAGCGGAATTTACTTTGCTCCCCTGGGCTGCTGCGGCTGGTGCAGGACATGGGTGCCTTTGCTGTCCCCTCCCCAAGCTCCCTGTCTTTGCAGCATGGGCCCAACGCCTTCAGCCACGAGATCCTGGGCG
>NW_010335808.1:0-18345 GCF_000700745.2 Antrostomus carolinensis
TTCTATGTCCTGTTATGTCATACATATTCATTGTCATATTGTGGCCACACTTGCTGCTTTTTCACCTCTTTTACTTACGTCAGAATTAATTACTGAACATGTTGAAAACATTTAACTATTAAGCATGATTATGTTAGAGATAATGAAACTGGTCATCAGTTGATACTCAATAAAAATGTTAAACTAGGCATGCTTTTGAAAGTGTATCCCACCCCATGTGATTGGATAATGTGAATTATTTCTCTCAGAGTATTTTTGAGATGTCTCTACTTTGGAGACAACTAGGAAGACATATGATGAGTGAGGTTCTTCTGTCACAAACTCACAAAAGCAAGAAACTCCAGCAGTCTGGGGGGTGAAAACCTAAGAGTGCTCTAACTGAAGAGTGCTAGAAAGTAGCTTCTCTGAAGTTAATAACTTTGAGCATCACATTTTTCACTTTTTGCTAATGAAGCGGGTGCTTACCAATAGAATCACTCAATGGTAGGATTTGTGTTAAAGCAAGAGACACAGCGCTGTTTCCAGTGTAACACCACAGAAAGAGATAATTTTCATAGTGACATCTCATGTTACTATTTTCATATGCAGTTAGAGTAAAAATGTTCCTATTTTTTAAATATCCTCAAGGAACCGTATTAGGATGCTGTCAGACCACATAGAATGGTCATGCTATCCAGTTTTAAGGACTTCCACAACCAAAGGATTTATTTTATAACCTAGATAATACAGTTACTAGGTTTAAAGCCTTGTGAACCCAGAGAAAAGAAAACCTCATTTATTCTCTCATACTCTAACCCAAGAAGCTTCTCTCTCCGCATCACCCTGCTCACAAACTGATAGTTAAACAGCCTCTTGGCTACAATCCCATCCTCGTGTCGAAACCCTGCTGTGGGTGCAGCTTTCATTGCAGAAGCATCTATTTATTTTTATATATGTGAAGTTTCTAATACCTGTATTGACATGCAGCCATTTTAATGTTAGGTAAACAGCTACTTCTCCTCACACTGTGGAACTTCTTTACATATTTATAGCTCTATGGCATACAAACAGATAAATTGGTTACCATATTTTTAAATGTAGACAACGGAGAAAATACTGCCTTTGCGATTGAGACTGGCTACAACAGCATCTCCTGTGAGTGGATTGCACAATGCTATTTGTCAGGTTTGATATCATGCAGGGGGTGTTTGCCCTCTAGGTAAAAAGAACAATACCCAAAACAGAATTAGTACAAATGGAAACAAAGAAATAAATATGTTTAGGTATAAATTTATCAAAATATAACCAAATATAACCAACTACTCATTTTCTTAGTACATCATCTGGGAGACGCTACCTGTTTTTTCCTGGAAGGAATTTCACTATTATTAAAGTTGTGTCTGCGGCTTGATGTCAAGTGAGTCCCTGATCAGAAAAGACAGATAAAACTGCCAAGCAACAGTTTCAGTTTGATTCAAACAACCAAGACGATTCCATCAACCTCCTGAAGTACAATCAAGGATGACCTCAGTGTTTTATAGCTGTCTCTTCAGTGATGGATTCACTCCCTGAGTAACAGCTACGCAGAAGCTGGCAGGTTTCTGATAAGTTCTACCCTGCTCACAAGCAAATTCTTGGATTTGTTGGAATTACTGCAGCCAGCTGCCGCTAATGCTACAGAACCGTCAGCCAGATGGATGAGAGCTGACAGTCCCTAATGGGTTGAACAAAGAGGAGGTCCAGACTAATGTAACGCCATCACGCTGCTAACACTCAAATCCGCATCTCCAGATTCTTGTCACTTTTGGTTTCATGTACAAATTGCAAAAGCAGAGAAGGCCCTTTAAATCCCTCTGAGCTCTCCAAACGTAACATCAAAATCCATGAGTACCATAGCTGTTCACAGAGAATTATGGAGTATGGGACACTGGTGGATACTCTTAAGTAGCAAGAGGTTTTTCTTCTCCCCTGAGGGTAAAATGAGTTTACAAAAATGTAGCAGAACTTATTTTTGTGCTGAATCCTTTTCATAGTCTGAATGCTAACAAAAATTGCTATATGCAGTTTTTGCTTTTAGTTCACTGTTAGTAAAACATTTTCATAAACTTTCATAGAATCATAGAATTGCCTAGTTGGAAAAGACTTTTGAGATCATCGAGTCCAACTGTACCTGTCCACTACTAAACCATATCTTTGAGCTCCCCATCTAGCTGTCTTAAATACCTCCAGAGATGGTGACTCAACCACCTCCCTTTAATTTACCTTTGAACATCTCAGTGCAATTGCTCTGAAAACTTCTATTTCTATGAAGCTGACAGTGCTTTGGCTGGTATTTAAATATTTTGCTTTTGAAAGTGTACATGATCCTGTCATCGATACTGCTTTTCTTTAATACACTGGACCACAAGCAACAGCAGTCCACAGTCTGTTTTGTGTGTGATTCAAGCAGCAACATGCAGAGCAGTTGTGTTTCAGCAGACAAGCAGGGAGCAGCTTCAGCCATCTGCCCCTGATCTCACTGTCACCTTTGAGCCAGTCCCCCAGTGTAGCTATCCAGGTAACACCCACTGCACCAGGTGAGCAATGCTGGTTCACAAATGTTCAGTGGAAGCAAAGACACAGAGCTGGCTGATAAGAACAAATAAGAATTAGATGTGCATCAGAATACTCATACCTACATCCTGTGGGGTTTTTTTAGAAACTAATTAGAGGTGAGAAGAAATAAAAATGTGCACCTAAGCCAGGAGATCTATGAGAATACACAAAACTGAAGGTAGATGGAACAATTCGGCATAAAGGTATTGTGAAAGGCCACAGCCAATTAACTCATCTACTGACCTTTGTCCTTCACAAGGAGCTTTACTGTGATTAAATATAGAATTAACAAAAATTATGCGGCATATTTCCTTCAGCACTTTAAAAAAATAAATAAATAAATTTATTGTCACATGGAATCATTATGCCATCTACTGGCAATTTACAGTGTGACACTAGAACCGTTTACTTTGTTAAACATAAGAACAGAGGGAACAAGTCAGGATTGCAGCCTGGATTCAGTGACAGTCTGTGCTGTCCTGAATATGAGATGCCCTGAGAGGGTCCTACTTCTGACTTGACAGAAGGGTACACAGGCTGCCATCTTAACTTGCTCCAGAATGCCAGTCTGCCTCAAAAAGATTGCCTGGCAGTGCTCTGGGTGGTATCCTACACTCCACCTCTGACAGACTGTGCCACGTTGGGGCAGGAAATCTCCTAATCCCCTGTAAATTCAGTACCTGTCAGAATAATCTCTGCATCTCCAATGCATCCATCCCCACAGCATGGAGTCAGCATGTGCAACTGAAGACTTTTTCTGTCTCCAAGACAGAAAAGACCTTCATCTACCCCTCGTTTGTTTTCACCGCAACTGGACAAACTTCATTGGAAATTGTTGAGGCTCAGATGCCTTCCCCAAAGCTTTGCTGTGTGCTGAAGAGCATCCAACAAAAGTTAAGTCATGAAACAGTCTTGTACCCTGACACTCTGTGTTATCAATTCCCACACTGTACAGCTTTGCGAAGAAACCTCTTTGCTTTTTCCTTTAAGATGTTACTGGGTGGGCGGGCAGTGGAAGATCCAGTGTTCCAGTACTCATGGTTGTCCTACCTTCCTTTTCCAACTGCAGTCATACTTGATACTTCTCTTTCAGGCTTACTTTACCTCCATTTTCCACCTCCAACTTCAGGACTTTATTTCAGGAATGAATTGTTTCCTTTCTGATATCTGTCCAAAACCATAAGGAGGATACTACTTTAGTACGCTTTTCATAGGAGTTAGCAAATGCTGACGTTGAGATTGCCAGAGAATAGCCAGTTTTGTCTGGTTGCAATTGACTGAACTCATCTTTACCGAACTCAAATTTCATCCTTTGGTGGAGGAAATATAATTATTTAAATACAGGGAAAAGGAGCATAATTTTTCTGCTGTAAAAATTTCCAGACCCCCTGTTGCAAGCAGAACAAACACGGGTGTAATACGATGGTAACCTGGAAGTTGAATTTGTGGTACTTTGACTACAGTCCTCATCTGCTCCTATTCACTATAAAATTTGTCCCTACATCTCTGTTAAGCAGCAATTGCTCATAAACCATGCAAGCAGCGTGTTTAAGAACTCCAGCCTCCATTAAGCTGACCATATAAGAAGCAATGCCACACAGAATGGTGCTACACACGTCCTCAGATTCCTGTGTTGTTGCCTGTACGGACACCACCTGTAATCATTCATGTAAGGTTAGAGTGACACATCAGTGTGACATTTGGTTTCCAAAAATATAAGCAGTTTCAAGTCCTTATTTCTTGGTATGCAGTCTAAATGCTGTGTTGTTTTTTTACAACTGGATTCTACTTCCATAATGCCACAAGATGGCCTCCACATAATACAGCATTACCACATCCTTTACAGAATAACATATGACTGTATTTTTTTGCTTTACTGCAGTATTGGTAACAGACCACCACAAACCAACATTCTTTTCTTTGTATTTCAAGCTCAAGAAGTTCACATGGTGTGTAGAATTGGTTCACATCAGACGGGAGGTCAGAGCAACACAAAAGCAGTTGCAAGCACTTCAGTCAGATGTTCTACCAGAGAATCCTGTTCAGGAACCAAGTGACATATTCACAGAGGTCTGCAAGTTGTGTGCCCTGTGGAGAACCTGGGAAATCCTGTGTCCAATGTGCAAAGGGCTGCTGTAATCCAGACAGCCTTGAACAGTTGCTTAAATTACGCTACAGTTGCTTCTGTACTTGGAGAAACTGAAGAAGGAGAGGCCACAAGCAGCACAGACCCTCCTTCTCTCTGGATGTTTAGGCATTTCTGGGCCATCATGAAACTTAATGCTGATTTTCAAGGTGGTGATTGACCAAAGGCCACTAAAAATCAAATTTCTAAGCCCACCCTTAATTTTTGGGGGGCCTCTATTCTACACAACTGATAACAGGACTTAAAAGTAAAACAATGCAATTGTAATTGGAGCAGCATTTTCCAGATTATAAACATTCTCTTTGATATATTAAATATGTTTTGACAAAAACTATTACAGTGTGTACTGTTAGCAAATCTGGAGTGAAACTAAACATGAAAGTAGTAAAACCTGTGCACTTGAATTATTTGCTAAAGCAAAAGAAACAAAGCTGGGCCTTCAACTCATTCTCTGATTTAGAGAAAATTGCAGTGGCTCTGAATTCGGTTGGCTATTTCTGGATCTCAGAAATGAAGAAACGTTTCTGCAGTGCTTTGTTTTCTTCTGAACCTTTAGCTACTCCTACTGCTTGTCATCTTCAGCAGTAACTATAGAAACTCCTTTTTTTAAAAAAAAAAATTAAATAAACACATTCTGGCTATTCTTGAGAAGCTAAGAACTGTAACTCTCCTTGGCTGTAAATTCCTCTGTACGTACCTTTCCTGTACAAGACTGGCATTTGACATATATAACCTTACACATGCACAGAGCTGACACCCGAGGGAGTTTACCTGCTGCTGCTTTGAAATTCAACACTTGGAAGAAGAGCTGCTGATAGCCTCTTCCTGTTGTCTTGTTTCACTGTATTGGCCTGTGATTCTTCTGTAAATACTTCCAAGTTATTATTGGAAAAAAGCAACTTTTGTTCTTCTACGCTTAAATCTTTGCCTTATCTGAATGAAATAACTTGGAGGTGCACTGCACCTCTGTTACACTGTAAGGAAGCGAAATATGAACCGCGTTTAATGTGGATTCCTGTTTGTGTGGGCTTTCATGCTGAATCATCAGACTGTGCAAGTAAAGACTTCCTTTGGTGAGCCTGAGTTACTACATCAGAGAACTGCTCAAATGAACCACTGTGGTGAATTGCACACATTATCTATCATTAATCAATGGCAAACCAGCTAATTTTCTATGTGCTGTTACATTGCTATTCAATGTGTTAAACAGCTTAATTAAAGCACCATGATTAACAGCTTTGCAATAAGTAGTAGTATTTCCTGTTTGACTCAAATATATCTGTGTAAACCTTAGACTCGAGGTAGAGTCCTATGAGAGAACAGAGATCCTATATTACATTAATACTTTTTTTTTTTTTTTTTAATATTCAGCCTGAAGCAGGATTTGCCATTTCTCAGATCAGTACTGAAGTCTTGTACTTGCCATATAATTCATGGGGTTGGGCAGCTACATTTTTTTCCTCCTTAGTTTTTTGAGTTATGGAAGAATGGCTTATTTTTATATTCTTCATATAACACTTTGTTGTTTTTTTTTTAAAGATAGTAGCATAAGTCACCTTCAAATGCCTCTTCGCCCCCTTTAGCTACTTGCTTTCATTATTTGTAAATGTATTCGGCAGCAGGCTCCTCTGGGAAGCTCCCTATAACGTCTGGTGAAATCCAGTGGCCATTGGTAACATTCAATTACACTGCTGCAAAGCCACAGCAAACAATACTTTAATCAAAAAGCACAGTGCTTTCAAACACCCGTGAAGATACTATTTCAGACCATTAAAATAATTTCAAGTTCTGAATAAGTTTTCTGGTCAAAAAACAACTTTAAATAAATGCCTGAAAAAATCTGGCAGTTATGCTGAACACCAGGAAATATGTGGGCAGTGGGATCTTGGAGATACATGCCAGAGCTAAGGGATAGAACCTGTAACATATGAAAAATAGCATAAGGCTGATGATAATCAAATATGACAAAGGAACAACAGACCAATCCATTTTTGTCAAAGAAAAATGTTAATATGGATGCCAAGAACTGTGGATAAACAGATTTCTCAATACAGAAGCCTATTACGATCAGGGTTTAGATTTGGTGAGTTTATGGAGGAAGAAGGTCTTTCACATAAGCAGAATTCTTGTTATGAACACTGTTTTATCCAAACCAGACTCAAGTGAGTCACCAGAGGCTAAATTTCTCATTTTCCAGAGCTCCCAGAGAACTATTAATGAGGAAGCACGTATCAGAAGTATGTGCACCAAAGCCTGCACACAGAAATGCTGAAATACGCCTTGCCAGTCCCCAAGGTAAAGGCTGATGTTAGCAAGCTGCCAGTTGTAAAGACAGCTCGAAGGGCGTTCTCCTATTTACAGCCCTTCAGAGTAAGGCGGCTGAGGTCATATACCAAATATTCAGGCAATCTAGAAAGCAAACTGCTAAATCACAAAGCACTAATTCTGACCCCCCCCTCCCCCACAAAAAAACAAACCAAAGCCAACCCAACTGTAGTGCTGTAGTGTCTGAGACTCCTTGCTCAGAGATGGATTCTTATGTGCCCTTTTTAGTGAAAAATGGGTGGCAGCATTTGTTGTCATCTGTCCACAGCACTCCTTTATGCTGAAGAGAAGTGAATTCTAGGTTTTTTGTTTGGGTGGGATTTCTGTTGGGTTTTTTGTGTTTGTTTTGTTTTCCCCCCTTTCCCCTCCGACCCTTCTCCCCATTGTTTTTAGCTTCAGTAGCAAGCTTCTCTGTTCAGCTGGAATCAAGAATCACTGTGAACAAGACAAATCCCCAGATATGAAAACTCTAAAAGGCAAAAGCTTGCAAAAATGAGAATTCAAGGAGGACCAACGAATTTAAGGGCCTGTACTCAGAGGTGGGGCAAGATGAGTGAATAGGAAAAGACAAAACAAAACACCCCCCCCCCACCGAAAACCCCAAACCACTTGCGTCTAAGCAACAGGATTTCTTCCAAACTAGTCACCAGCCCACCATTTGTAAGTGTTCAGAGCTGTGGAGATTTTTAATTAATACTTAGTAGAATACTGGTAGAATATTTATGTATAAAAACTATTTACATAGATACACACAAACACTCCTAATAGAACAGCTTCATCTTGAACCTGGTGAGTGAAATAGCCATTACATTAGTGTGCATCATTCTGCTTCTCTAGTGTTAAATGTAAGGGGAAAACAAAGTGGTAGCACCCAGAGTTGCCATGTGTTATGCACTAGAGGTGTAAGCCTCTGTTTTCACAGTTCGATGGCACTAAGATGATAATTTGGTTTGTACTGAGAACCTGGAAGACTTGAGATACAAGATATCACTTGGGAAAGCAGGTGTGCCAAATAGGAAGGCATTTTATTCTCATTTGGCTAAGTGACAAGGTTGACGTGGAGCTGGGAACTCAGCCAAGCAGATGTGCTCCAACACGTCAGAAGGGTGGGAAAGCAGCAGCTGGGAGGAAACGTGACTGCTCTGCAAGCACCAAGTCTCCAACCTTCCTTTGTGAAGTGCCTCACTGTTGTGGAATTAGGCACACGGGACAGGAAAGACTTTCTCTATCATCAAACCCAACTACCACAGCACCCTTCTCAGGTGATGGGAATTTTGTACCGTATCTAAACCAAACACTCCCCCTTCCCTACTTTTAATTTTATACAAGTCAACTCTCTACAACAACAGACAACCAGGGAGGCAACATCAGCCAGTCCGGATGAGACCTCGCCTGTGTTCAAGCCCTGGACACCCTTTAATGATTACTGATGCCACCACTCAGAGGGCAGTAAATATTTTGAGAGACCCCTTGCAGCACTACCCCATCATGCAGATAGCAGATCTAGAAATCTTAATCTTCAGAATTCCCTCTCTCCTCTCTCTAGCAGAAAGCACCCTAACTGCAGCATCTTTATTTAAAAAAAAAAAAAAAAAGGGGGAAAAAAAAATTCAGTTTTACTTAAAAGTACCAAAAGGTGGTTCTTAAAATTCGTTTCAGAAGACAGCTGCTCTGGTGGGCAGGGTTCACTTCACAACCAGCTACCCAGCTTGTTCTCATGCTAATGCTGGCTGTCAGCACTGAATTACTCCAGAATCACTCATTTTGGGTGATTACAAGAAGTCAAGCTTTAGACTTTACCAGAACACAAGGCAGAGAACAGAACCTGCCAGTTATTCTTTACCCCGCTTTGCTTTACTGCTTTGCTAATAACAGCCAGAACTTTACCATGCTGAAAATAAAACTTTTACCAATGATGGTTAATTATATTTTTATTTACTTTTTTCTGCAGCTGGAACACCGGGTGGTACAGTCATCCAGAAATGAAGCAAGGGTTTCTTTCTTTTTCATTCAGAAACCCGTTATTTTGAACAAGTACATAAATGTCTGCACCTTTTAGCTTCAAGACAAAGTACTGCTAGCAGACACAGAAAGTAGATTTCTGCTCACCAAACACAGAACAAATAGCTCCTTTCTGCATTTATTGTAGCAGTTTAACCAGCATGGAAACAGCATTTTTGGTTTCTCACAGCTGAGAGTTATTAAGACTTCAACTCCCCAATAATCTGTCATTCCACTTTTATCTAGACTAAGTAGATAATAGCACATCTGATTCACATGCGATAAAACAACTCTCCAGTAGTGAAATATGCATTCTCCTGACAACTGACTGTATTTGTGCAACTTCTCCCCACGTAGAACCAAACATGCCACAGGCTTTTTGGATGCGGCAATCCTCCTCTGAAACAGTTATTGTCTCTAAAAATACTTTAACTCTTGCAGAAAACAAGTTTGTCTCATGAAGAAGAGAAGGGTAATGAAAGCCTGTTGTCACAGAAGACAAAAACACCAGCTATTTTCTGAAGCTGGCATACCGGCTGTACTACCCGTCTTTCAATCCATGCAATACCTCAAACGAGTGAAAGCGGCAACTGCAAGATCCAAAAGTCATCACACTTTTTGAAAGTGAAGCTCAGTAGATTAAATACAACTTGAAAAAGAGCCATCAACCTAAGTTACAACAGCTATTTGAAACTGTCTGTATGTCACTTTAAAGTACGATGCTAGGGTGTGTATGTATTCCAACACTTACACCCACAAGAGCAGGCAGTCTTGGAATGTAACGTTATCTTGATATTTAGATTTTAGTTGTTTCACAATATGTAGTGCTTACCTAAAAAAAATAATAAAAGAAATAAAGAAAATGGTTGCAGCTCCAGTAAAATCCCTTAGTGCTGTTTCTTTCAAGCCTATAGAAAACAGCCTCCTTCCATATTCACAGAACACTATTATTCACAGAAGTGTATTAAAGCCAGTCACAAGCACTTTTATCATGTGTGTTTTGTCAGCTATCATTTTCCAAAGGGAATTCAAATGGCTTTAAGCACTGAAATTAAGGGATAAGGAGGAAAAAAAACAAAAAAGTGGAAAATATGAACATGGCAACCTTGTGTATTTTGTTACAGCAAAGTACAGATGTTTGAGACCCCAAAAGTCCGTTGTTCGCCTACACTATAGTGCTCCAAGTAATGACTGAATTGAAGCAGTGATCTCTTGAGTCAGAAACAACTATGTATCCCATTCAACCTGAAAGCACCAGATCCCATTTTATAACAATATGATCAACAGCTACAAACTACATAAAGAGATATGCTACAAAGCTCCAGTCAGTATGGAAACAAAAATATTCTAGGTCTGCAACAGTTGAAGTCCGTGTGATTATTTCTCTTCTATCCTGTTAAGGTACAGTGCCACACCTCCTGCCTCCCATATGGCAGGGTTGTATCAGAGTCCAGCTTAGTACACAACAGAAAAAAAAAAAAATAAAAATACTTCAGCTATAGAGTGAAAACACTTTATTTTTTTTCAACCAAGTTCAAACTCAAACTTGCAGCCATGAGTGCCCACTTCAACTAGTAAGTATTAACAAAATCTGTGTGAAAGCTTTTAAAGAGAGAATTTTCACAATTGCTTCAAAATGAATAGTGTTAAATAGCTAGCCCTGTGTTATTTTCATCCTTCCTGCTTCTAACAACAGACACTCACAGTATATTTAAACTAGAAGATGAAGAAATAACATCATTAAGTGCTGAAAAATTAGTGCATGGGAGGGCAGCAGGGAGGAAATAAATACTTGCATTTAGTCTCATTCTAAGACATAAACCCAGCCATTTAACTGATATGGAATAAACATAAATTGTTTAAAGAAGTATAATATAAGCACAAACAACAGAAGTATCCTCAATCTATTCTCTCAGTGACTCTATCTGTAGCCTACAACGATTACTGTGTGTAGGAAGGCAGACTGAAGACAAAAATTAAACTACACTGTCTGGCTTTTACCAAGGGTATTAAAAACTGCTTAATTTTTTTCTTCCTCCTCTAATGCAGCACCAGTGCAATATAAAGTTCCTCACACAAGAACCAACTGCTTTCATAAACTAAAGAATTTGCATTGTACAGAAGCTGGAATAACTTCACACCACTAGCGTGATTTGCATAGTTTTGTATTCTGAAACAGTTGACTATGAACTATCCGTTTCCCTTTGTACCAAAAAATGGGCACAAAATATAGCTGCCAATCTCCACACTTCAGACAGACAGTCAGTCTTCTGTAAAACTGGAAGATCTGGCAAGATGAACTGGCAAAAGTAACCACTTGCTCATTTTTAAGTGTAAGCTTTCCATAAGATACTTCAAAGTTTCTAGATACAAAAATGTCTACCCTTTCAAGAAAAAAAACCCCAACAAAACAAACCCCCCCCCAAAACCCCAAGACATCACAAATCAGCACTGTAGCATCTGCCCTCAAAACTTTTACCTCTTCAATGCAAAACACAAAGACCTGTTACTCCACACTTGCCTACTTGAGATACCAGAAAATGAAAACCCAGCCTGCTTTAAAAGATACATACAGTATTACTGCAGTGGGGCTGCTGTCACTCAAAGGCCATTAGCCATTCTTTTGTCCTTTCCTTTTCCCTCATCCCTCCTGCATCCCAGGTGTTAAAACTGCAGCCTCTGATAACAATAAGGCAGCCTACAGAAAGGTAAAGATAATTTTAATTATATCTCACTGCAGAAGATAAGCTCCTAGAGGGCTGATGCTAATTTTTTTAATACCAGTACCAATTTGTAAGCACTGTTAAGCAGCCTGGAACTGCAGTACCTGTGATATACAAGGGTGTTCCACTGTAAAGGACTCTACTAAGAAAGAGGTGCAATGGTGCTATATATAATCATTAAGACATGCTAGCTTCTTTGTACCCAGCTAATTAATGGGCTAGCTTTTTCTGTCTCCACTTTCCAGCAAGCTATCAGCAATATCTAAACTTTGATTCTTACTTTAACAAAATACTGGGTGTTTTTTTAGCTCTGCAGAAAGAGGCACTTTGCCATTAGGCTTCTTTAATTTCAGTTTAGGGGACAGGTAAATCCTAGTTCATGCTTCAAACAAAAACCCTTTCAGCACAACAGCCTCAAGTACTCTCAGGGAATATTGAGGCAAAAGACATACTGTTTTTCAAAGACATAAATTTCATATCAAGTGGTATAAAATGAAGAACATCAGAGGCATCCTTCATCTTTAAATACATACATGCTCCTGCATCACAAGAACATACAGGATAAAGGATTAATTCTGCCTGGATCTTTTGACACATCCTAGAAACAGCATTTTCAGAAAGTATCACAAAGATGAGCATTTATGCATGTGATTGTTCGTAAACTTAATTCTTAGATTCACTGAGACAACTAGGTGGATTTCATGGAGTTACACAGCTATTAAGACATTTTACTCCTGTCACCTTTGAGCAGATATCACACACATACATTCTATGACAGCAAAACCGATTCCTAGCCATTTGAGAACTAAAGAGCATACAAGCTGAGCCTGAATGTCATCCTGAATAGTTTACATGAGTTCTTTAAGATAATGATGGAAAAATAATTTCATAATGGAGAGACACCAGAATCCTGTTCTTACAGTCTAGTAGCTGCCTAAAAAACAGTAGAAAAATTAGTTTAAATAAGGCACAGATGCTAATAACAATGTTTAATACTGTATTATTGATGCTGTCAAAATACAACTTTTGGCAGTTAAAAATAATGCATTATTTTATTAGATTTTTTTCAATAACAATCCTCAAGTCAATCTTACCTTACCACTAGAACAAAAGCACCATCCACAGTTATAATCTGGTAAATCCATAGTCACATGCAGAATTCATTATAAGCCCACGTATTTACATCTACAGTCAAGCTGGATTTTTTTAATACTAGAGTATCTCACTTTGATCAATTACAATGATTGCTTCTTTTATTATGAGAAATAAATGGCCATGAGTTACTTCATTTTGTCTTTAAAAAAAAAAAAAACCACAACAGGAGAAAATAAGATCTGAGTTTCCATCACATTTACAGCATTCTCCTTGAGGAATAATCTAAGACCTTCAGCAATTGCTACCCAAATTATGAAGCTAGTCTTTATGTTACTTTTACAATTAAGTGCTCAACAGAACAGTAAAGTAATACAAGAACATTGTTGCACTGTTAGTTCCTTTAAATTTTTAATTGACAGCAAGAATATTTGAAAAGGAGTAAGTTCTACCTCAGACTCTTTCAGCGTGAAACGTCTCTAATGGTACATAACAATTTCAGCAAAAAGAATTTGGCTGTGTGTGTATCTCAAGATTGTCCCACAGCATTCTCAGTTTTGGGATGTCCCAGAAACTCTTCCCTGTAGCTGACTGCCCTGGGAAGCACAAAACCTTTGGTAGTTTAAGGAATATTCAAAAAACCAAAAGCACCAAGTTCTGATGACAGATTCTAGCTGGCCTTCAGAAGGCAGCAATAATGGTATGCAAATTAAATACAAAATGAAGCAACACGAGGCCTAAAGCTGTTGACCACTACAAGGTTCATCTGTAATGCAAAATACACTCGGGGCTATCAAACTTTCCTCCCGCACATCAATAAAAGTGCATATACTTAATACTAGGTATGAAAACGACCCTTGTAAGTACTCAGTTGTTTAAGGAAGTAAGACTATTTGGTGATACATGCTGCGCATGTACATTTGTTTTAAGTGAACAGCTGGCACTTCATAGGTTTTAGCTGGAAAAGCATGCTTCCTAATCGTAAAATAAAAAAGGCAATAGCAAGCCTAAAATCAAAACTCCCTCAGAGCTATTTAGCTATAGCTTTTAAATTAAAATAGTACAGGATAGCAATAGGACAGTAAAAGAGTTGTTTATAGCTGTATTTTCAATGCTATTGTTGGTATGAATTTGACATCATTGATCAGGCTAGAACTTGATTAATTTCGCAAAAGCTCTTTGTCAGTTTCTTAAAGGAGGTAGTATAAAAAGGGTGCGATTTGAATAACAGGGCCTCATCTGGCTGTAAACATTTCAAACAATAGACATAAATATCTATGATAAAAAAGTAGTATGGAAGAGATTATTCTGGAAATTGTTTTTATGAACTTGAAAAGAAAAAAACAGTAGATATATTTAATATATTTACTTATTTGCATGTAGTTTAAATGATACAGAACAAGATTACTGTGTTAGAAATCCACATACAAAATAAAAACATTTGTTAGACATAAATTCACCATTCTGCTGACATTTGCAGTAACTGTTTATCCAAGCTTAACTTCAGGTATTTATAGTATTTTTCATACACAAATCTTTGTATATGTGCAATGTTTCATTAACTACACTACGTGAAACCCTGGTTTTTGTAGTTTTCCAACACAATCTGAACATAATAGCTATCTGCATCTTAACACATTGGCTTTCTGAAACACTAGTAATTAAGGCATCTTTGCTGTATAGTTTTTCAATAGTGCAAACAAAAACTGTCTTTAATAATTTGATTAAAACATAGAAGTAATTGAGTATTCTGACAGTTGTTTCTTTTTTATGTAATTGGAAGATAGATGTGCATTTTGGAGTTCTCTTGTGAAAGAAACATTTAAAAGCTCTTAATGCTGATTGCTTTTGTTAGTTGCTTATAACTGGTTCTGCTGTCTTGTCTTCATGACAGTATCATTCATCTTCTTTTATGTGATGTTGTAGTAAAATACAGTAGCGTTTAAATGAATACCTAGTAACTGAGTGAATCCCAAATGCAGCAAAGGCATACAGTTTTCATAGTGCACTTTCACCTCACTGAAGTAAAAGTTGCTCCTACTAAACATTTTTCCACTTCAATGTGAAGTAGATTGTTAGGATTTTATTAGTGGTTTCATCAAACAGCTCGACAGTTCAGTTCTCTTCTGCCAGTATTTCTCAAAAGGCTTTCAGAAATAGTACATATTTCAGGGATACTTCAGGAGATTGTTTCACCACATAAGCACACATAGTTTCCCAATCATGTCAGTGTAGCTGTAATAAATAAGCATTTACATCCTAGAAGGGAAAAAAAAAAAAAAAAAAGATAAAATGTTTGTCACATTACTTACAGCTGTAACATTGACTGTATGTCTGAGGCACAGTAACCAATCAGGACTATAATACAAGAATAATTATGTTTAGGCCAAATTTCAGAATAAGTTATCTTCAAGATTACTTTCAATTAATGCTTTCAATGGCATTTCTTGATGTACTAAAAAGCCTGCAAGAACAGTGGGATTAGTTTCCAAAGCCACTAATTTAGTCTGCTTTTCCTCTGTTCCCTGCATGCACAGGAAAGAAAACAACCATCATGAGCTGATGGATTTGAAACATGTTTCTTAAGAGTGATATTCCTTCACCTCATCCCTCCAACATTCTTGTACTACTCCTTTTCCTCCTGACTTATTCATGTGGCCTTAGTCACAATCTATCCCGTTATACATTAAGAAGTAGGCAAATGCAGAAAGGGAACCTGAATCCTAGAGAAACAAACTGACACTGGCTCTAACTGCTGTGTTGATCTATCAGAAGAACTATTCAGCATATATAACAAGCTCCCATTGCTCTACCAGCTGGGAGTTAGAACTCGGTTCTTCTGCATCCCTGCTGACTGAAACTCTGCAAGAAGTTTGTAATTATTCTTAGAGATGTATCAAAATTGAAGTCAGAGGTGCACAGCAGTCCCAGAAGAACAAGAAATAACTTATTTGTTTGATACTTCAAAGTGACAAATTCTGTAGCCCTAGAATTGTAGATTCCACAGAGCTCCTTCAGATGTAAGCATGCATCTCCAAGTTCTTTTTAAGTTCTCTCAAATTCTGCACATAACTAAGTGAAGTGTCTGCTTTAAGTCCTTTCCCACTGTCTGCCTTCATTAGGTCCCTCCACGTGGAGGGGTTTCTCAGTGTAACCCTTGGTGCCCAACCTCAGAAAGCCACATTTATAGAGATGAGTATCATGACCAGCAAATCATGGTCAGACTCTCATGGTCAGATTTACCAGACTCTCTCATTATACTACTGATACCACAACATACTGAGAAAGGCAAACAGGGATTCACTTCAGATGGAGACACTCCTCTGCTCTCCACAAACTCATCATTTTCTAAGCATGAGGCCAGCAATAAGCTTTAGAATTTAGTATGCTGTCACTTGCCCCAGTCTCCTGATGTGCAAATGCTAACAACATTGCTGGGCTATGATTCTCCACGCTGCATTACACTTACAACAATGGATACTGCAGATTTCAGAGAAAACATCTGTATCCTTTCACATTCTACATAATCACCTGGGCCCTTTTTTCATCAATTTTAAAGCTTATTACTATGAGCTCTTTTATTACTAAGGAGATGCTTTCTCTGTAAAGAAAAAAAAAAAAGAATACAAAGAATCCATTGTTAGCATTCTAAGCCACAGCACAGGGAATCCACTCCAGACTCCTATAAAAACTGTGCAATGTACTTGAGCATTAGTTGAAAACAAAATAAAGCTGTTTCTACCCATCAATAGTTTACAGTAAATAACATCAAATGAGAGGAAAACTGCAAGTGATGCGACTGTGTTCATAATTTAACACAACTGGAACTGGATTACCTTAGCTATATTACCAGTATATCCTGGAACCAGAGTAAGATGATTCTCCTGTTCCCATAATCCACTTAATTGTTTTTTTAAAATATGAACATTTCTGAAAAAGAACAAACACCACTTTATAACATACATACTACGTTTCAGTTGACTTTTTGACCGAAATACAATTATATTACTGCATATAGACTTAGTCTGTATGATAGATATTGCCACAATATCAGAAAAAATTGATCCAACTTGAACAGCATTTGTATAACCCCTGATACGACTATGTTCTACGTGTATTAAAACTCCAGTAAAAAAAAACTAACAAAACAAACAACGAGCAAACCAAAACAATTCTTAAAGTAACACCCCCAGTGTCTTACGAACAGAACTTTTAAGCTTTTATTTTCAAATTATAATGTTTTCTTTTGTAGGTGAGGTGAGCTCCTAGTGATCAGAGTTAAAACCTATTCTGAGATGAATTAAGCTACAGAAACATATTTAAGTATTTCCCAACACTATACTCACCCATCCTCTGCCTTTTCTGTATGTGCAGATAGTTCTGACCACCATCTTTTAATGACAGCCTGAAGCCAGTTTAATCCAACTATCACATATCTGTAACAACAGATTTTATAC
The DNA here is from genome assembly GCF_000700745.2 of Antrostomus carolinensis. Taxonomy (NCBI): domain Eukaryota; kingdom Metazoa; phylum Chordata; class Aves; order Caprimulgiformes; family Caprimulgidae; genus Antrostomus; species Antrostomus carolinensis. The sequence continues at coordinate 17,319 of NW_010335808.1, forward strand.
ATTATGCTTTTTTTTTCTCCCCCTCCAGTAGCTACAGGTCAGCTAAAGTATCAAGACAAATCGGTAAGCAACGTAGAAAGCAATATATTTTCTGTTCTGGAAGAAAGAAAAATCTAGACAAATTGGCAAATTTAAATACTTGCCTATGTTTTCAATTTCAAAATGGTAAACTGAAGCTCTTGTTGAAAAAGTAGGAATTCTCCAGATATTTTGCCTGAACACTTTGCCTCGATTTCACGTTATAAAGAATACTAAAACCTCGGTGCTATTCTGCTTTACTGTTTAGGAGATATAAATCTGCATAAGGGCAAAGTCAGTACCCCTTGGTCCTTAACCTTGCAGAAGACAGTTTTTGCACCACTAGTGTGTTAAAGGAAAAAGGTTCATAAGAAAGCTCTCCTTCAGGTAGGTGTTCCCTGAGAAAGGCAGGGCTGAGAGAAGGGGCAGAGGGAACAAGAGTCAGAGGACTAAACACCATTAATTTCTAGGGTACAGCATAGCCAGTAAGTAATAGTGTTTTGAAAACACCAGAAACTGATACTCACTCTTCATATTTGCTTTTAAGCAGTGATTTCACTAAAGGCAAAAGATCTACACAGCAGCCAACTGAAATATATGGTTTTTCTTCCTGTAAACTTAAACAACAAGATGTTTCATAAGTGCTTGAACTTCAGCTTGGTTATAGCAGATTCTTATGCCCCACTTCTTTTTGTTTGTACCTGTTTGTAAGCAGAGGAAGGCAGTCTACTATAACTCCAAGATCCTGTATCCTAGAAACATTAAGAATAAAATAAGAAATTTTATTAGTAGAGCATAGGTTGAAACATATGCTTCCACTATGATTTAAAGAACAAAGTTATATTTAACATTTAAGGAAACCCTAAAAACACTGCTGCTTATTTGGGACTGCTACCAGTTTAAGAATATAAAAGAGACACTCAGTTTACCTCACTAAGTAGGCTACCAGTTCACTTATACTTCTCCTTCTCCAAAAGGTTAAAGCTACGTTCAGCCTCAGATTCCTGCT
>NW_010335808.1:18361-29749 GCF_000700745.2 Antrostomus carolinensis
TGCTGAAAAGAACTTGAGCCATAGTTTCATGGTCCTGAGAAACCTGTATAGTTTTGAAAATACAGAAGTTTACCACAGTTAAGTAGCAAGCAACATCTGCTCTAAAATAGTAATTTAGTAAATGAAAATATCTTTCCTACCTATGCTGAAGAGTTTGTTTTAGAAATTTAGCTAGCGGCCTTAAACCCACGTATTTCTCTTAGAAGGGGGCACAAAGAGATTCAGACTACTTTACCCAAAACCTACAAGAATAAGGTCTGTAGATATCTAAAGAGAGGTACCTGGTAGTTAAACAGAGCATTCATGAGCATCAACCTGTAATTCTTACCAACTCTGAGCACTTTTTACTTAGATGCTTATTGACACAATTTAGACACAAGTAATTTCATGTATTCTGAACTCTAACAGAAAAGGTTCAGTTCTGAAAAAGTTTATTCTCAGAATGAAGTTTAGGTATTTTATTAAAATAGATTGTGGATTGCAGTGTACACTGCAGAACCACGCACGCCTCTCAAACCAGTTAAATAGTCACCTGTGGCCAGTGATCTGAGCTTTAGTTTCTCAGAGGATGAATCTTCCCCAGTCTTCATTTCTTTACCCTTCTTTCCACAACCTCTTTATTCTAGCTATGCTGCTGCTCCTTCCTTGAAACCACCAAATTCAATGGAGTGCCAAGAGTGCCACAGACTTATACCTCCAGCCCACTGGACTCTCAGGGCTCTCTCTTTACGGCAGCCCACACTTTCAGTACCATGAAAAGACAGCATGATGATAGTCTTCCATCTTATCTTCCCTGCCATGCCTCACTTTAAACACCTGCAGGCCTCAGTGGGTAACCCCTGTCACCTATGGTGACAGAAATGGAAACTTCAACATTAAGGGACTTAAATGGTGTTCACTGTCACAAAACCCATTTCATTTAAATATCTGACTTCTTGGCCAGTTTTGGAAGCCCTGCAAGCATTCACTGGCTTTCATCAAGCAAGCTTAACAAGAAATACACTCTTACACAAACACTTAAAGTTAGTTTCATATGCACTAAGCTGATATTGCTATTGAAAATGGTCCTACCCTACCTCACCAGCTCATTCCCTTCCATACACCAACATGTTCACACTTCCATAATAAACACTTATTATGCCAGATCACGAAACCTCACCAGGTCAAAATAATGTTTTCCTTTGGTACTGGTACAATTTTAACCCAAAGTAGCCTGGCACATCTGAGCTTCTGTGCTGACATAAACACAGGGAAAACTGACAGGACTACTACTGTTGCCAACTGCATCACTGTAAACTGACAGATAAAGTAAATCACAAGACCTGACCCAATCTATATGTTAAGAAAATTAATCTCTATAAAAATTTTTCACAGCTAATCACAAAAAGAAACTACCAGGAATACTTTTATTTTAAACTAAAGTTTCTTTAAACTATACTTACCTCTGAAAAAAATCCACTATATTTGGATGAGGGGCCTTCTGTTTGAGATGAGCCAGAGTCACTAGAATTCAGCAAGTGCGTACGACTGTCGTTGTGCAGTTTTGCTGGCAGATTCCCTGCGCAAGCCACTTCATTTTCTTTATTTGCCATGTCACAGCCCCTAGATTTAGGGAACTGTTTCTTTCTGTAACTAGACTTTGGAGTAAAACAATGAAGTTTTCTTTTACAATATACTACTTTGAAAAGGGAGAGAGGACTGTTCACTGTTTTTCCAACTGTTATTCTGCAATAAGAAAGCAGTATTTTAGTGAAGGTTGCTCCAAACCTAAGCAATACTTTGTGTTATTAAGTTAAAATATATAATTATGAATTCAGCAGTCAACATACAGATTACTCAAAACATTTTATTCCCAAGATAAACCTTCATGACATTTGGATTATCAGAAGCAAGAGTTACCACCAGTATTCTCCTGCTTTTATTAATGCAGAGACTCATTATGATGGAAGTGGATACAAGAACCAAGTATTGTCAGTAAAATTAAGACCATTTGTGTCTCCTTGGGTGTTGTAATAGATTTAAACTCCTTCTTCCTCCCTGCCTCCCTCTCACTTGAGATTCAGACTCTGCACAGCAAGGCCCTCCTACCTGTTTGTGTATGAAGCCAGCTGTTTTGGAGCTTTCTTACCCTGAGAAAAAGGGAATAGAGAAGAAAAAAGCTGCATTATGAAAAAGGCTCAAACACCCCACAGTCTGTCAAAAAGAAGTCCTGCTTTACCATGGCCTAAGTTTACCACAGATTCCCTCCACTTCCCCCCAGTCTTCCTATTCTGCAGCTAAAACAGAGCAACATCAACCTTCCTATAACCTTCAAGTATTGCACAGTGATCTATAGATGGACTACCTCTGCCAGAGCAGTCCTTGGAACACTATGGCCAGCTGTAGGCTCAGGGTATCCTTGGCAAGAGGTGAGATTGTGACAGAGACAGATTCTTTAGTTACTAGCAAACTAAAAATGGGACTAAAAGCCTACTGAAATCTGATGGCAAAATTGCATTACTGGTCTCACACACGCGTTTAAAGGCCTGCAATACAGCAGATGCTAGCAGTGGGAAGGATGACAGTAGAACATTTCCCTATCGAAGCACAAAACAAAACAGAAAAATCAAGACTGCTGTAGACAACACCAGCTTGGTTATCCTGAATTCATTAATATTAGCACCCTGACATGAATTAGGCTGCACAGAATAGTGATATCCTAGAGGAATCACAAAATTCATTTAAGGCTGTGCCATACAGATTAGCTAAACCTTTAAAAATTAAGCAACAGAATTTGAAGATTAATTTCTAAAGATTTTTTTCATACAGTAGCCTTCAATGTTTTAGAGCTTCATGTAATGGAGGTAAGTTGAATTGTGACATTCTGGTCTACTTTTTTTTTTTTATTAGTAAACAAATTATTAAAACTAAAAAGTCCCCAAGATGCTCAAGTTAGAAATACGTATTTTCGTATCAACAGGTACTACATCACATACTGCAGGCATTTCAACTTGAAAAATCTATACTACTGTTAACATTTATGCTGTGCACATCAGCAAACCAATGCTACAATCTTTTTTTGTTAACACCAAGTCATAAAGTGATATAAGTTTTAATACACAATTTCAATAAGCAGACACAGAGGATGTTGATATCTTCACCACTGTTTGAAGTGATCTTACAGTATGTTCACCTCCCTTGTGCTTCCTTCCTCTGTATTCCACTGCCTTACTCTTCAGCCAGTAACACAGGTAAGAAGTTATGACAAAATGCTTCTGACTAGTAAGAATCATCCAGTGAAAGCATGTGTGTTACTAGACAGTGTGGTAGATCAAGGCATAGGATAACAAGATGACAGATCCTTTTCAATGCAGGTATTTCACCTACCTCACCTCTCAGTTGTGCCTACCTCTCTTGGCAAGAGAGAACTTTTTGATGATAGAATTCTTCTACTGAAACAGTTCTTGGCTAGACTGCAGAAAAGCAGGCATGAGTACAGTAAAATCAGTACCTAGTGCCCACGTGGACAATACAACGCATGTATCCGTGCAGTCACTGCCTGTGCCTATTGTAATGCAGTTTTCATAATGTAATTGCTCTTCAAATTAAGTTTCTATTGCACATCTGAACATGAATTCCCAGTAGTACTGTGCTTCTAGTTTTAGACTGCTCAGAACTATGAACTTCTTTGAATGTTTACTTCAGTTTCATCAGAGGACATAAAAAACAAACAGCTTACCTCCTTCATGATCTTTTTAGTGGAAGAAGAGATTCTTTTTCTGGGGAGATCAATGGGATGACCTTCAATATGCAATACTTCCTGTTTTCTAACATTGTGGGCTTCAGATGCCATAATCTCTCAAATCCCTGTTTTCAGGGGAAAGATAATTAGTTGTGTTTTCTAAAACATTCAGTCAACTTCTTTCAAATGCAGCTGGCAAAATCAGTTAAGAGTCCAACTATTCCTAAAATGTCCCATCATATAAGTAATCTAAGACATCACACTTTAGCCTTATCATTAGCAATATGCTGATGAGCACTTCACAGTTCTTATTTAGTTTTGGTGTTTTGTTTTGTGGTTTGTTTTTTTTTTTTTTTTTAAAGTAACAAAACCAAGCCTGCTCCAAAGAAACAGAGGCAGAGACCTTGTTTTCTGACCAGTTAGTACACCTGCACCAAGGAGTGCCACACAGACAAGAGTTCAGGTAAAGAATAAGGCAATTTATGAGACTTTCCTCCACATCTCACATCATAAATTTCATCTGCCATCTAGAGAAAAATAATTGGTTTCACAACTGTTTCCAAGTAAGGAAAAACAGCTAAATAAAAATAATCCCTGCTTTTCAGCAAGAAAATAAACTTCATCAAAATAGCAAAGGTTAAAGATTTATTAATTTATTGTCAAGTCCACCCCCCACCCATTTTTCTAAGCATGTAACTGGCTATTTTTCATATTAAAAGAAGTCTTTATTCCACTGTTAACCAGTAAGAAAATGTCTAAAGTACTTTGTCTTGAAGTATGCAAATATTTCTACAAGAATCAAAACCAAGATTGAGACAGTTGTGCAAATGGTTTTTGTATTTTTTCTAAGTGCTTCAGAAAATCCACTACTTGAGACTGGATTCAAAACCTACATCATCATGGAGCCCTATTCTTAAAATGTTTTAGCATGATATCCAACTTTACTTTTACAAACAAACCACCTGCTCCAATTTTATTCTTTTCCCCTGAACAGCAAAACTCTGTTCCCAACCCGGGTGCCCCAGTCTCTCCCCTCCACCTTTAGTACCAACAGTCTGATCCCTTTACCTCTAGGAAGCAGATTTATCCCCCATTAAGAACTTCAGTATTTAAAATGCCAGGACACTGAGCACTGACAAAGCCAGATGGGAAACAGCTTATTAGCCACAGCAGATATTTCAGTGCAGTAGCTAAAGGCCATCAAATAAAGCAAACAAGTGGCAGGCTCAAAACAAAGTAGAATACGCATTATGTGAAGAATACACAATAAATTCCACATTGTAGGATACAGTGGAAGCAAAACCAGATTCTTCAAATGCTTCAGTTTTCTTTAGAACAGGATCAGTACTAAATCTCATTTGAGATCTCTCCCTCTCAAAAAAAGGGAAGATTTACTGACAGAAACCCTCGCCCTGTAAGATGAGAACATGGAGCCCTCAGACCAACAACTTCAGCAAGCTCTACAAACAGCTGCGTTATTTAGAGCAAGACCTTTAGCAGTTGGTGGTCCATAAGCTAGCTTAAGACTGATTCATTAACTTGACTCGTTTCCTGCATACTAGGGGACAGTGACAGAATAGCTGTCACCCTGCAAGCTCTCCACACTTCAAGGGCAGCAACCAGGCTTAAAAACAAATAGTAAACAAGTATTTTTTTTCCTGAAGTATAGAAGAAATCACAAGAACAAACAACTTCTCTTTCACTTAACAGACTCATTAAAACTATTATTTGGACTCAAAATGGGCTGTACATTAAAAATTGAACTTGAAGCACAACACAAAGGCAAACAATTCAACTTTTGAAGAAAAGAGCAACCCAACAACCCTAAAATTCAAACAAATTCAGTCTTATATTCAGGATAATGATGAAGGCAGAAAATTAGGAGTACTTGGAAAAATCTTGATATATATATTTTTATCCCTTGTTTGATAATGTTGCTGAGGGGAAAGCAAGAAACTCCAGAACAGGGAGGACAACCTGCAGCCACCAGAGCTAAACCTCTCAGAAGCTAAAAAGAAATTAATAATTTCTGCTCCTGAAGAATAATTTTTGTAACTACTCCCATGACACGCTAACTGCTTACAACTCTTCACGCAGAACAGTGACCTCTCCCTGCTTGTTTACTAAATGATCTCAAACTACCCTCCTCTTTCATGCTAAGCGGTAAGCAAGAATCTTATCTCCAGCATATAAGACAGCACTGTTAAACTAGAATGCTTTTTACTTAATAGAAATGTAAAATATCAGAAGGCTAGAAAGAAGCCTTACCAAAGAAGCTCAATTAGCATATCAGTGTTTAATGTTGGGCTATAAGGAGCCTAAGATAACATCTCAAAATACCTGACTGGAGGTATCTCAACTGGAGAGAGATTATCCTGGAGGAAAGGAAGTTCCTTATAAAAAGCTGAACGTCCAAGAAAAATGAAGAGAATTGCACACTGACAAATTTGATATAACATCATGCCCCCTACTCTCCCAGTTGAAACAGGAAAAGACAACTACCAATTCTTTCTCTAAAGACAGAAACTGAAAAGGCCAACAGAGGATCAGCTATAACAGAACATCTAACAAAATGAACTAAAATCCTTACATCTGTGTTCACTGTCCTACAGTTCAGAGAGGTTTCCATAGTTTAACCTGTCTCGTGAGGGTCTCTGATGATTCAGAAGCAGCAGTGAACATCTAAGCAGTAACAAAATAGTTGTGCTGTTAATCAAGGTGCAGAACCTCTCCCTTAGAGCTGACAAAGCACCTAAAGAAACCCCGTGTGGAAAATACAGTCACTATTTAAAAGACAGCCTCAAGGAAGATCCAGACTGACATCTCTGTTGTGCAAATTAGTAAACAATGTAATCAAGAATAGAATTATTGGACACAAATAACACATTGGGAGAGATTCAGTTTGGCTGTTTCGGAGGCAAGTCCTGCCCTGCACAATTAATGGCATTCACTGAGAGTATGAAATAGTACAACATGGATCAAGGACAGCTAAATGGTAAGAGTCCACCTGAGATTCCAAAAAGCTTCTAGAAGTCACTCATTTAAATCTCTCAAGGAAACTAAGCAACCAAGTGATAAGAGGGAAAGTTTTTGCATGGAGAGATAACTAAGAAACAGTCATAAACTGCCTAAGCAGTTCCCACACTGAAGAAGGCACCACAGGAATCCCACAGAAAATCTGCATTGGCTCACGCTGTTCGATATATTCAGAGATAACCTCACAGAGGGGACGAGTAGTTAAATGACAAAGACCTTTGACAATGCAAAGTTGCACCAGACACTAAAGATGAGAGCTAACTGAAGAATTAGAGAAGGACTGTGATGTACAATAAACTGAAGCAATTATTATAGATTAATATAAAGCAAAGCCTGTGTGTCTGCAGGCATAAGGAAATTCTGGGTTCCCATTTATAATCACAGGCTCTGAGCTAATAATTGTCACTCACAACAAGATATGGATATATGACAGTTTACTTTAGATAATTTGGACTGCTCAGTGTTCCATATGATTCAATAAATAGGTAGAAAAATAAGCAGAACACTCTGTTGTGACAGTGTAGAACTATTTTGTGACCATATTTCAAATACTGAGTGCAGATTTAGTCCTCTTCTCTTCAAACCCCATACTCCCTGATAAAAAACCAAAAACCAAAAGACTTCAGAGTAAAGTAAAAAAAGAGCCCAGACAAACACAAGTTAAAAATAAAGTATGAAACACCTTCCATACAAGCAACAATTGAATAGATCAGGTCTTTTCAGTCTGGAGAAGAGGCTACTTACAGTAGAAAGGGGAAATAAGACAAAGGCCTACAAAATGAATAGCTTGGAGAAGTTGCATAGAGATTGTTCACTGTCTTGCCCAACATAAGAATACAGGGTCAAAAGACACTACCTGAAGGCAAGTTCAAATTTACAAAAGGGGGTGGCTCTTTGTGCAAATTATAATCGAGCTGAACTTGCCACAGGATGTTGTGGACCCAAAGGTTTACATGGGTTCCATGGTAGAATGTGCAAATCCATAAAAAAAGAAGTACACTGAAAGCAACTGAATACAGAAACACAATCCAGGTAGCCCAGACACAAAGCAGAACACGTTCAGAAGAATCCAGTACATCCAAAACTAATAGCACTGTAATAACCTTAGTCCACATCTCAAGAAACCTGCTTCCAAAGGCTTAGTAACACAGGATAAAGAGTTAGCTGGCCAGCAATTAAGAGACAAATGCTGGCGGATGAAAGACACTTTACAGGGCTCTTTACAACTTTCATTTCCCACCTACTATCAGATGTCATCACCCATGGACAGCTCACTAGACACTACTGCCCACTGTTATTTCGGAATACATATGGAGGATTTTTAAACTGGCATTAGATATTAATTTGTACCTACACCTTAACACCTTGACTTTCTGACTATGCCCTTGTGATGCGCACAGCCAGTTGTATTTATTCAGAACCTCTGTTGTTATGCCATCTCACTAAGGCCAATGCAACTCCTTTGCTCGACAGAATTTTAAAAATAACCCGACAGAATGCAGGTCCCTCCAGCTCTGCCTCAGCCCTGCATCATACAAGCCTCAACTCTTTTACATCTGTACTGAAGCAGACTGCCAATCTGAACAGAGATGCACAATTTCATTAAGATGATAGGCTCCCATTCCACCCATTTCCCCCACCCCATGGGTGACCTGTTGCAGATACCAACCCTCCCTCCTCCCCCTTTTCCTCTCCCCAGTTTTCAGGAAACTGAAGGACTAAAGTAACAGCAGCCATAAACCTTGGCAGTCAGCCCATTTGCCCTCACAGACAGAACAGTAACTGCGCAAAGTCTTCTTGATGGCCCTACTGCTGTTTTCTAACCCTGATCTCTCCCCGATGCAATATCGCTCTTCAAGTCCTACCAGAACCAAGCACAGAAAGTCAGCGCTAAAAGGCTTATAGTGCACGTCTACCAAAGGCAAGTATTAACAACTCCGCCACTCCCTCCCATCACGCTGTGTTCTGGGCACGGCCCCCACAGAGGGACAAACTTTTCTTTGCTAGTTATGTAATCTACACATGTATCAACATAACATTAATTTCTTACAGAACACAGACTGGAGTACTTTGCATGACAGCAAAGCAAATGTAAAATAGCTAGATTTCTTAAGTCATCAGCGAGACCCTTTAAAATAAACATTCTTCCTGTCCTACTCTTTGCCCAAACTCTGAACAGCTACATTTTCCTGTAGCATTCCACATACACTAGCCACTGCAGATGTTCCTGTGATTCGCCCCCACCCCACATTAAATCAAGTGCAAGTTCAAGGATGACAACATTAAAGCCAGATGACAGACTTAATTAATTATTACTCCCCAAGGAGGGGAGTTCATGCTTTGAAAGCATTCAAAATACATATAGATCATGGAACCACTAATGGTCAACTCATTTCACTAGTCATTATTAGATTTAAAATGCTCATGAAAACCTTCCAAGAATGGTTATTCCAAATTTACTTCCAAAAGGGTAATTTGTCTACAAAAATAAATCAGCAGTACCTTATGATGTAGAGTGATTCTGTAAGCTTGGCACCATTTCCTTTAATTTTAAGTCTGACAAATGCTACAGAACCCATCTGTCTCTCAGTGTTAGATGGCTTCCACATCCTTTGAATATGAAAGGGGTTTTTTTTAAAGCCACCTCCTTTTTTAGTAATTTAAGCGCTGACAGTTCACCAGGTGTTAAATACTGAATTATCTTTAAAAAGTGGCGTTCAATATTCTGAGGAGCACATTAACACAAAATTTTTCTGCAACACTATAAAAAAAAGGTGTCTTCTGTGCCAGCAGGACACCAATTTTTTAATATGCTGTACCTGTCAGGCCATTTGTTCCACTTTAAAGTTTCACGTGTGGACAAAAAATTACAGGAATTTCACTAAATTTGCAATAAAGACTATGTGAGTAACCAGTTAGCTTATTCCTACAATTTAAGCTAATTTTCCTATTACTCTGACATATGGAATTTGTATGTGGCCCACTAGCACAAGCAGTCACAATAAACCTCTGAAAATGATCACACAACAGAGTCCAGTTAAGTTTATTGAGGACAAATGCAGGTGTGAGTTAGCTCTCCTTGTGGAGCCAGCCTAAGAGTCTAACAACTGAACCTTATTCGCATTCTTGAAAAAGATATTTTCTAGAAAAAAGTCAAATAAACAAGTACCCAGTTTTCTGTATCTGGAGGTACCATTTACAAATATGTTAAGCTGCTATAAAGCGGTATTACTTGTTTTGGTCCTTTCTAAAGTCATTCTGCACTAATGGAAAGATGCCTTTACCTGTTGATTTTCACTTACGAACACTCTAGGAATAATAAGGTTGAAAAAGTTCTATTATCAACTTTATCTGAGCGTTGTTATAAAGGAAATAAAGTTCCAATACACTGAAGTTGCCACAGTAATATTTTATACAAGCTTTAAGAAGCTACTTACAAATTAAATACACTATTTTTTCTCTATTCATCGCTCAACCCAAAGAGCTTCAAAAACCTGTGACAAGAATTCTAAATTCAAACCTAGACAGAGACATATGGGACAACTGCTCGAGCTCCAAACATACTGGAGGCATGGGTACCCACCTCATCCTCATCTGGCTGAACAGAGACTGTGACTACACTTCACACAGCCTGGGATCACACAACTTTTTACATTACCCCCAAACACATTTTATTATTGAACATGGTCTATTTATAGTACTTAAAAAGGCTTCTTAATTCATACTTAAGCTACCTACCCTGGAACCAACACACAAAACTTAAAATTTAAAAAAAAGCTTATTTAAATTATTCCAATGGAAATATATTGAAAAGAGAAATTTCAAAACTGGGTTAGAGAGAGAGAATATATATACACTACTACAATAATACATATGTATAGTATAATCATATAAACTCTTTTTAATATATACACATAACATATTAATATTATTTTTAAGTTATTATAATGAAATTCTGAGTTATAAAGTTTAGAAATTCAAACCAATGGCAACTTGAGTTCAATGAAATAATATTAAAGAAATTTTAATTAAAACTATGTAAGAAATTAAAGTGACAGCTTTTGACTAGAACAATTTGTTCTTTCCAATCAGCAAGGCCAAAGGGGCACTAACCCGCCCCCTCTTACGCTTTAATTCTACTAAACATGGGTAACTATCTTTTTTTCCTCCTTCCCTGATTACAGCCTGATAATAGAAGGAACAAAAAAATCAGGGGAGTGGGAAGAGCAAAATTCATGGTCCAAGAGATGGAAGAAAGCTGTTTTTAAGCAAACTGACTTAACCTTCCTCCAAAGCACAGCACGTCAGAAAAACAGCAACAAAAAGTTTCTAAAACCACCTCCCAATCTCTCTCCTTAGCAGACTTCACCATTCAGAGTTCCTTTGTTTTAGATCTACACTCAACAACATGCCAAACTACTCCAACACAACAGCAGAACAAGTAAAGTGGAAGGCTTTGTTAACAAAGTAATTAACGCAGGATCTGGTCTCCAAGCATCTGAAGATTCCTTCCCCCTCTCCCCTTTTTTCCACCCAGGGACCTGTCACACCCAGGGAACAAAACCCGTCAGCAGGCCTCACGCCCAGCTCGTTCTCCTCCCTCCCGGCAGCGCTGACACGCTCCCTGCGCT